>NC_088869.1:40976386-41196320 GCF_032884065.1 Artemia franciscana
AATTTTTGGGGGAATGCGAATTTCCAACTAAGCAATGTTTAAATCATGCACACTTTAAGCAAAAGTAACGTTGCCAGAGTAAAAGAATTGCCTAAGGATGCTATGTAAAGGGAGTTTTTTATGGGTAGACGTTTGAGTTCAAAAGCCACTTTACAAATACTATTCAACTTGGAGTTGATCCTTGTGATGGATGCTTATTTGCCAGTGTGACTTAAAACCAGCATATTAGCCAGTGAAGCAGGGCGTTAAAAGGAAGCTGGTATTGGCATAACCTTGTCAAACTTACTAACGACCCCAGTGAAAAGATTCATGAGTGATTCTGCCAAAAAGCCTTGAGATCTTTTTGAGTTTCTGAAAGAAATGTCAATACTGTATCCAGAAGTCCTAAAAATGTCTGTAAATCTGCATAGCTCTATCAGTTCTTGTTAGGAACAGGATGTTCTTTTCTACACTGAGTCTAGTTAAAACCTAGATAAGTTTAAGAATGGACGATGAAATACTAAGCTATGTAATGTTGATGTTTACTGAAGTATTTCTTGGAAATTGTTGAAACCTGTATGGATGACACTTTAGGGAAAATGAAATCTAGTCGATTCCCAGTATTATATTAAAACATATGTTGCTCTAATCATTCGCTGCTCAAGTCATTCGTATCTGTATTCGCCATAAATGTTTTAATACTTTCTTGTTTTTAATAGTGTGTTGTAGAACAGGCAAGTTCGTAATTAGATGTTACTCTTAATCAACTTTTATGTTCCCTTAGAGCGTCACAGAGGTTGCTTGGTCCCTTCTGCTCTTAGTTAAGAATGAGACTTGGCCCAACAACAAACTTCCAACAAAAGCTTATCTTTACAAGACAGAGACAAGTTGTATTGTCAAAGAAATTAATTATCCAAAATGAGATAAAGAGCAGTATTAATAAAACAGTATGTTAACTTACCATATGTGGATGTTTATCTGGATCAGTAACTGCAATATCAGTTAGCTTCAGATTTAAATATTGGTCTACAGAGTGGAGCGTTCCACATATGCTAGAAAAAAAATATTTTCAAAACGACATATCGGTATGAGGGTACACTAAAACGACTAATTGCAAACCGACAGCCCTGACGACCAACATCATATTCAAGGTAAGATTTATTTCCAAAAACAGAAACTCTGTTCTCTAAATGATAAAATTGATTACGACTATTCGACTGAGCTACAAAGTAGTCACGAGACCAGGGGAGCAAATTCGTAAAAATTTAGGGAGGAGTAAGAATTATTTTAATAAAGACAAAAATATACTTTTCAAAATCTAGGGGTGGCGCCAATTTTGCTGGTTTTTTACGATTTTCTTTCAATGAAAATACCAAGAAATTATTTTAAAAATCTAGGGCATTCCACGCAGAGGGCCCCTGAACGGGACATGATACGGAACAGGGAGAATCGAGGTTTTTATGAAGAACCTATAACATAATAGATTTTTTTCAACTGGAAGTAAGGAGCAACATTGAAACTCAAAAGAACAAGGGCACCGTCAGAAAATTTTCCAGGGAGGGGGGGGGGGCAAACGTCAAAATGTCGGTGGTGGTTGGGTGACAGGGAATATATCTCATGAAATTTTTTCGTAGGAAGAAGTTTATTTTTAAATAATTTTTGGAAAAAACTCAAAAAGAGCAATTAAATTGCATGCAAAATGAAACATAATACAATAAATTTTAAACGACAAGGACTTCTGGCAAAAGGATCAATTATTTCATGAATGATATATCTAATTATTATGCATTTAATCTTAAAAGAAAATAAAACTCAAACCAAAATTGCAGAAAGATTTATTGCTTACGTAGATTAGAACCAATGTAGACTTGTCTTTATGCAATTCTCTACGCCATACAATAGTTCCCAGAAGGAGGAGAGATGCTCAAAATCCATCCTGCCTGCATAGGTACCACGTTTTAATTTTATAACGGCCATGTAAAATGTACCTCTTTCAAGATAGGACAATCCCCCCCCCCCTCAAACTTAAATCCCTTATATATTCAGACATTAAAAAAAAAACAGAGAACGAAAAACAAAATTTAAACTTACTATCCAGCTCTCACATTAACCCTCTCTGTTTTTATTGTCCTATTCAACCAAATAAAATGAACAGGCTCAAAAAAAAATGTCATAAGAGAATCTTACAAAATAGTTTGTGATAAAAAAAAAACTGGAAGTAAAAAGGGACTTGGACCAATACTCACTAAAATTAAAAATGGAATTATCATACGCTGACAGTATTGGCTTTTTATGCTGATTCTAAATATATAAAATTCTTTCAGATAATTGTTACCCACCCAAAACCAAAAATCTGAGAAAATTTGCCTGATTTTGAAAAAAGGGGAAATACCCCGGGAAAATCTTGTTTTCTGCCATTTTACGGCACCAAACTACGACTTTATCCCAAAGACGACGAACTCACAAACAATTTAAAATTCTGAGAAGCTACCGGTGGCAGTACTGGATTCAACCAAGTTGATTCGCTTTATTTGTAACGAAATTAGGCTACTATTGATGATCTGTAATTAAATATCTGCTATATTGAGGAGGGGGTGAGTCATTGTTTAGGTAGGGACAGGGCTGATTCCAGAAAAGGCACATTTCAATAGACAAACTTCTTACTCTTCATGAGGCTTCAGATAAATGTTGAAAGAGGTAGGGCGGGAGTAGGAATGAATTAAATTGTTTCTCTATACAACTAAAATGTTACATTTCCATATCTACCAGCACAGAGGTGGAAAAGGCAAGGCAGGTATCATCAGTCCCACGAGGAAACTTCTTTGGGACGGCAAATGCTGCTGGTAATTTAGTTTTCAGCAATTTTAAATGGTGTTATTTTCTTTTTCTATTTGTACGAGGTACTTCAATGTATTTAAAGAAATATGTAATGTATTTATCGATAAGAAAAGCCTATTGTAGAGGTTGTGATGGCTTCAGTTATATAGAAGATCAAAAGCCTCACTGTTTCCATTCACACTAACAATAATACTCCTTTTCATCCAACTGAAATTCTTTAGTAGTACTATTAACAAGGAATTTTTACCAAAATTACTATTCACTGACAATTTTTAAAGTATAATCAAATTTTATCCAAAATTGATATTGCGAATTTAAACGTTGGACGTTTCAATACAATTACTGATTTACACACTTTAAAAGCAATTAATACGGGATTTAAGGGACCAGTACCTCAAATTATATCTTGGTTGGGCTTGGGTAGGATTTGTAAAATAATCGGAAATTAAATGAGAAAAAAGCTTTTCAAATGAAAGCAAGGGACAGATTATTCATTACATTAAGGGGGCTTTTCCCCCTTAGCACTCTTCCTTAGCTACTAACCCTTTACTGTGAAGTTTGGCTTTTTTCAAATTTTTAAAGAAAATTTGCATTTGGAAAGATAATATTTTTCAAAGCACTAAAAAACTTTTGTTTAATGGGCAAGGTGTTAAGAAGGGGGCAGCCCCCCTTATATACAGAGTAATTTATACATGTTTCAAGTTCTAAAGCTGCTCTTTACTTTATTTGAAAAACCTTTTCTATTTGTTTAATTACATTCATGAAACTGTAAAGTTTTGTGAATACAATACTTTTGGTAACGCGGAAAAACGATCAATATTTCAATGATCTCTGTTTGGATTTTAATAGGTAATCAAACAGTTCGTGGTAACGAACTGTAAGGAGCGACCCGGCTCAATAGTAACCAAAATTTTAAAAAATGCTGATTCCAAATATATAAGTTTCATTAAGTTTAATCTTACTCATCAAAAGCTACGAGCCTGAGAAAATTTGTCTGATTTTCGAAAAAAAGGGGGAAAGACCCCCTCGAAATCAAAGAATTTTAATGAAAATCACACCTTCGGATTCAGGGTATCAAAGCAAAGAACCCTGCTGTAGAGTTTCAACCTCATATCTGCAAAGATATAGAATTTTGTAGTTTTTGCCAGAAGAAAGATAACAGATGCGTGTTCATTTGTTTCTTTGTTGTTGTTTTTTCAAGCATGACCTTGTCGACCCAGTGGGCCTAAAACGTCGAGAGAGGGTCCATTCTAATGGAAATGAAAAGTACTAGTGCCCTTTTGAAGTTACCAAAAATTGGAAGGCAACCAAGCCCCCTCCCATACCAATTTTTTACCAAAATCGTCTAATCCAATCTTGAGATAGCTTTTTTCTTTAGCATAGTTGAAAAGCCCAATAACTATGTCTTTAGAGATAAAGTGACCCCTAAAACCCCTGGGTTATAAAATTTACCAATTGCTTTTTTTGGTTATTGGGAAACATGCATACATTTTTCGGGTGGGAGTACGAATTTTCTGCTGGGAGGATTTTGAACGTGGAGAATTTCCCATCGAGAGGGAAGTCTCCAGAGGATCAGCTCGTCAGGAGAAGTTTCATACTGGGTGAATTTGATAGAATTTCTACACAGAATTTCTTTATATGTCTTGCTTTCTCTTTATCGATTCAATTTTTTTATTTGGATTCAGAACAATGCCAGCCAATAATGGCTGTAGCACTACTACTAAAAAAAACGAAAAACAAAGACACTAAATATGGCATTTTCTACATTTAGCTTGCCATATTTAATGACTTCTAACACTTTAGGGAAGTGATAATTATTACTACCAAGCAACAGAAACTCCAATCCTCTTGTTCCTTAGGAGATTCCTGCAGCCATTGTACTGCAGTAACTGCTAGTAAAGGATTTAATATAGTATATGAAAATGTTATACTAAATTAAAGGCCAGGATGTGGTAATTTCCTTCCAATACATTTAAATACTTGACCTCAGCTCTCGCATTGTGGACTTTGGCTCAAGGACAAGCAACTATCATCATATTTGGCCCCATGCAAGAATTATCCAGTATGAATCTGATTGAAAATTCCAGTATGTTTTGATTAAATACTCAGGCTATGAAGACCTTCGACGAAAATTACAGAGCCAAGGAAACCCGAACTGGAAACAAATCTGGTTGCATTGATTCTTAACGCTCTAATTTTCTTGTCTGCTGTTCAGGAATGACTATTAATTGCAAATGTCATTCTGGTCTTTAGCAGGATTTGGAGACATTAGTTATTCTCTGGTTTGAGGTAGTTTCTGTTTTCTTGAAGTTCGATCTGATTATTTATATATTGTTATTTTTATCAGCCAGGAACATTCAGACAATCAAAGAGGTACCATGCAACGGAAGGGTCAAGAAAAGAACAAATAAACCAAAAAAAAAAATTCTGTGAAGTTGTGTAAATGACAAATTATATTTAGCACACATCTTTAGATTAACTACACTTCGATCTGACTATTTGACAGTCGAGCACAACCACAGTGTTAGTGGTTTGTGTTCCTTTTTACTAGACTTCAGATTTAAAAAAAAAAATTAACAGATTTAAACTACTTTCTTGTTTTTAATCATGTTTGAAGTGATAGCTGCAACCTAGTAAACAACAAACCACAGCCCAGACTAAGCAAAAATTTAAAAAATGTTTTTAAAAAAAACTGGCTAGTGAGAGAAGTCACTTCAAGGGATACTTTCACTCAAAGGTGTTACCTATAGGAAATCAGCACTCAAATCCTTATATAAACGCAAAAAAGTCAGTTGCTGAAGGGTCTAGTCAAACTTTTCCACAATCTACGTTCAAGTAAGATTTTTTCAATAGCCTAATGACAAATGGAGAATCTTTTAAAGACATGTTTGCAAACTTACCAAAGATCATTTTTCAGCTCAATGACTACATCTTTTCCAACAAGAGATTTGAAAAATGAGAAAAATAACTGAAATGGAAAAATATTATGTAAAAGTATAAAACTAAACTGAACTAGTAATGGTTGGTCTTGTCAATAGGAAATCAATAGTATAGTTACAGTATTTAGTATTATATTGTCAAAATCTCATTCAAGCATTCAATATAGACATGATGGTTATCCCTTCTCCTCTATACCATATACACCTGCATTTGATTCCACCCACAGGGACAGCCTTGGGATATACAAGCTTTCTCTGAGTCCAATTGTGTAAACAAAAATCACCTGATTCATTAAACAATATCTTCTTTGCTTTTTCACAGAAATGCTTGAAAAAAATCAAATTGCTTTTAACAAATGGTAAGTTCCTTGCAAATGTGTTTTTTTTTGCTTGGCATTTATGGAAAAAGCACTTTTGTACCCCCTTCCCCCTCACCTCCAGATTTTTAAAAATATCTTGTTTGTGGTATTTTCATTGAAAATACTGTTTTTGGTATCTACATTGGAAAAATAAAAAAAAACTGCAAATTTGCCCCCTCTAGATAAAAAAATGCATTTTGCCCCCACCCCTCCCCCTGTCATAATTTCTGTGAATTGGCAAATGGGAGTTATTTGCTAGAATTAGCTGACCACCAAAAAGTGTAGTACGCAGACAATGAGGAAACCCTCTTCAAATGACATTACCTTTAAATCATACCAATGTTTTTTGTTTTTTTGTAGGTTGCCTTGTTTTCAAATTTTTACCTATCCTAACAGGCATATACATATAAATTTGGAAATATGATCTGTACCTGAAGACAGTAGATCCAAAAGCCTTGTTTTTGGATAATCAGCCCCTTTTATAGCCTACCCATATGTATTATTACTTGAAATCTCCATATAATGGAAAAAATAATAAAAAAGCCTATACCTCCATAAATTGGTTTCCATCATGGTACTCAGATAAGGAAGTAAAAGATAATATTAAATAAGAAGAAGTCTAATCATTTCCCTGGCCATCTTAAAGTTCATTTTTATGGCTCTAAATAAGGAGCATGGTAGAATTAGTGCCCCTTGCATCCCCACTTAAAACTTTATGCCTAAATCTTACTTTATACTTTCACTAGAAATCTGGACAATTGAGATGGCTTTAGAGGTATTTATTAATTCCATTATGACACTAAAAAATGCACTGGTTTTGACTGATTCTCAGTTAGTATTATCTCTGCTGGGTTTAGTCCATCTTTACTGTATAATTCAGATGTAAAATCAGCTTGTAAACTTATTTGCAAGTTGAGGAGCAAGCAAATGAGCTCAAAGTCCACAATATGCCAATTAATGTATTCAGAGAAACTTCAAAAAGATGCATCAAATTGTAATTTCATCTTTTATCTTGTAACATAACTGGGAAAAAATTTAAAACTTGTATAGCATATAAGAAGTTGTAATTAAATAGCAACCTTGAGCATTGGATAGAATGTCTAATGGTAAGTTTGCTTTTTGGTTTTATTTTTCAGGCCAATCTAATTTTTGCCTTGTAATAAACCTTACCATTTAGTTGCTTAAAATTGCAAACAAAGGTAGGGTGATTTTAAAGTATACCAAAAAAGAAAGTGAATAATATCTGTATTTAAATGCCCACCTGATGGTCCCATTTATAGCCCTAATAATATTTTTATTAGTAGAAGGCTAGAATTAGGGCTATGGAGAGGAAAACATGTTAAGGAAACAATTCTTATGCTACTTCATAAAATGCAGAAAACAGTAGTTAACACATTTTTTCTGCAGCTCCGCTTACTTTAACCCCCCCTCCCCTCTGATGTGCAAATATATAGCCCAAATTATATATTTCCCATGTTTTCTGTTTTTAATTTTGTAAGCAGTGATTTAATTCAGGCTATATGTAGACAGATTGGGTAAAATTCTAGTTAAGTGACTTTTTGCTATCTCAGAAATGGTTTGGGTTAAAAAAATGAACCTTTCAGGGATGGGTCTACAGGCTAAAGTATGTCCTGGGAGGATATTTTAAAGTACCCACCTCTACTCCTTCTCTCTCTAGAGGGCCCTGAAATTTGCCTACATGACAGGTGAACCTATTGAAATTTTGACAAAACAACATTTTACCTTAATTTTCAATTACTAGTTACCTTTTCTCTGCCTTTAGTTCTGAAAATGCAATTCCTGTTATTTGAGTAGAATTTTGAGCCATATCAATATTTTTTTCCAAAATTTAGGAAATGTATTTGCATATATTTAAAACCTTATAAAATGGAATTAAGCAAAGTTATGAAGCTGAAAACAATTTTAATGTACTTTAATTAAGCAGAAGATCTATTCTACATGGTTTCACTTTCATAAGACACATATTTTAAAAGGTCATCAAAGGTCAGGGGCCTCTAGAGGGAGAAGGAGTGGAGGTAGTTACTTCAAAATACCTTCCCAGGACATACTTTAGTCTGTAGCTTCATCCCTGAAAGTTTCATTTTCCTAACCTAAACCTTTTCTGAGATAGCAAGAAGTCAATTAACTAGAATTTTACCCAATAGTCCAAATTCTAGGGTTCTATCTTTTCCTCTATTGCATAAATTCAGCCATACCTTATAGCAGTAAAATTCTAGTCAATTGACTTCTTGCTATCTCGGAAAGGGTTTAGGTTAGGAAAATGAAACTTTCAGGGATAAATCTACAGGCTAAAGTATGTCCCAGGAGGGTACTTTAAAGTACCCACCTCCACTCCTTCTCCCTCTAGAGGGCCCTGAAATTTGCTGACATGACAGGTCTATACCTATTGAAATTTTGACAAAACAACATTTTACCTTAATTTTCAGTTACCAATTGTGTTTTCTCTGCCTTTAGTTCTGAAAATACAATTCCTGATATCTGAGTAGAATTTTGAGCCATATCAATGTTTTTTTTTTCAAAATTTGGGAAATGTATTTGCATATCTTTAAAACCTTATAAAATGAAATTGAGCAAAGTTATGATGCTGAAAACAATTTTGTTGTACTTCGATTAAGCAGAAGATCTATTTTGCAACCGTTTCACTTTTAAAACACACATGTTTTTAAAGGTCAAGGCCCTCTAGAGGGAGAAGGAGTGGAGGTAGTTGCTTCAAAATACCTTCCTGGGACATACTTTAGTCTGTGGATTTATCCCTGAAAGTTTCATTTTCCTAACCTAAAACCTTTCTGAGATAGCAAGAAGTCAATTAACTAGAATTTTACCCTTATAGCTTGTATGCCTATATAAAACCAACTGTCTTCCCAGTTTGCAATTTATCTTACTGTTTGATTGAGTAGATAATTTCTCAAAATAGGCTATTGTTTGAAATTATTTTAAAATGTACAGCCTATAATAAGAGAAGGAAACATAATAATCTGATTATTAAAAATATTCCTTGAAATATACAAGGTTCATTGAGGGAAGGGGTGTATTTGTGTAGATTAGGCTATGTTGACTGCACATTCTTAAGATCTTTAAGATGTAGTGGACCTATTCCAAATCTTTATCAAATTTTAGTTTAGAATAGTTAAATTTCAAATGCTTTAAGGTATTTCTGATCGGAAACAGGCTAAAATAGTGGCTAGAAGCAAACAGAATATATTAAACCATTTTGAAAAGTCAAGCAACGTGTTTTGAGCTTGAACTTTTACACTGCAATGCAATACGACAGCGTTTTCTCCTGTGATGTTGATCATTTGACGTTTTCTAACGGACGTTAAAAAGTCTTACCCTCTGATAGACTGTTGTGTTACAAGCATCCCATGTCAATATTACAAGGCTGAAATATCAGACTGAATGGTCGAAATAGATGATCCGAGGTTTTATTGGATTTAAACAATTTTTTTCTGGCAAAATTTTGCCTGGGTTTTGAGTTTGAAGGGGTGATATATGGAGTGTGCCAACAAAATCGTCCAGTGTGCCAACAAATGCGGAAACATGAGCTAAATTAAGACGCCTTGGAGCTTTGGGGGAAGTTCCCCCCTTAGCTGTACCCGAGTCTGTGATGTTAAGCAAGCTGACTATTAGCTTCAATTAAAATACCAAAATTTATATTCCAGTCTAAGAATTTTAAATTTTAACTCCTTCTTAATAAAAGAAAGAATAAATTAAGATAATGTTTAGTTTACGGTAGTGATGTTTTCGTTACCGCAATGTAAGTTATAGAGTTGCTTCAAAATATCGCAGTCACCGCCTGCAAGTGACAAGTACATTTTGGGAAAAACCTAGTTACAGCTTCCTCTACATGCAGTTTCCAGTTACATCAATGGTGCAACCCAAAGTTCTGAAGATATTGTTAGAAATATTCCCAGAAGAAACAACCCTATTTAGGATTATATGAAAGAATTACCTATACACGCTGCATGAAAATCTTTAGAAAACCTTCAATTTTTTCTATTAACCTTTAAATTTAAGCATTTCTGAAGAAAAGCCTTTCCCGTGCATTACTGATATTCATACCCAGAAGAATTGAAAAATTAGCTTTACCTTCTCCTCGGAAGTTGAAACCCAAGTTACATATTAGTAGGATATTGAGCTTACTGCGTCTTTTTGAAATGAGAGTCATGGAAAATTGTGTTTTATCCAATTCAAGAACCTTTCAGTACAACACATTCTCCTTAGCATCATATATTTGGACAACAGTTCTTTGGACTCGTGATTACGTAGGGATTATTTGGGCAACAGTCCTGCTACGATTAGATCGTAGTCTTTAATCTAAACGCGTTAAGTACATAGTAATGGTCTCTTATCATGTGTTTGAATCTTAGGACTGTCAAACTGTACACAGTTTTAACCACTATTCGAATACCTTATCGCTCTTTAACCATAAACCCTTCTCCAAACATACAAGTTGTGTATGTATGGACTGCGATATGGCAAAATATTTCAGAATACTGGACTTTCGGACTAACTGCTAAATGAATCTTCAGCAAAGAAAGTGTCATCGTTGATAAAGCAGAAGCTTATTTAGGGTTCCACCCAATCTAAGAGGTAAATCTGATTCCTAAGAAGAGGAATAGCTGACGGTTTGAAAAAAGAATAAGGTCACAATTTCTAAAATTACTAAAGTGCCTTTGGTGTCAGAACAGTTTCATTTTTATATAAGAAACTTTAAAGATTGTGGTGCCGCAAATAGACGCTTACTTGTGTGGAAAGGTTCCAAGATTTTGGTATAGAGACTCTTCACCTATCCTTTAGTTCACAGAAAGACCCATTTTGTGTTGAAATGGGTTATTACATGCGCTGTTAGAGAACTTCAGGGCACTCAACAGTAAAAAAAACGCTACAATTTTTTTTTAAAGAAAGAACCTAAGGATTATGATAACAAACACCTGGACCACAATAAACTACTATTTCTGCTAAATCTCATGTCAGTTTTGGTTGGTCTTGACAGGAAAAACTGATGTCAACAGTTGCGCTTGTACCCTATCTGATGCGTAGCAATGATAATGTCATGGAAAAGCCAATGCAGGTATCAGACCTTTTTTCTTTTATAAAAAGTAGATAAAAAGTAAGAAACGTTGACCCAAAAATATTTTAGTAACCTTTTCTCAAGGGTCACCGAACACTGTGTTCTAGGTACCAAACAAAACAGCCATAAAACAGTCAGCTAGTCATAAAAAGGTATTCCTACAGTTGGAATAAAAGATAAAATACGATTGTAAACGCTTTGAAAATCATATAATTGACTAATAACGGAAATACTAAAAACCACAGCAAAAGTAATTAAGAATCCATTCATATAAGTAAAGCTTTACATATATAATAAAATGAAAAGAAGAGATTCGCGTTATTGCTTCACTCCACAACGGCACTGGTGACCATTGTATTTATACCGCATGTACCATCACCCCGATAAACACGATAGTATCCCTGAAAAGAAAAAAAAGGCTGTAGATACTTGTGCTAAATTTCATCTTAGTATGTTGATCCCTGAGAGAAAAATAATAGTATCAATTTATAAACCACCCATATAAGAAAGATAAATAGTGGAGTATTTGGAAAGAAAAACTACAAACAGAAGGAACAGTTATAATACAAATGGATCAAAACTATAATAAGACGGCAAGCGCCGATACGACATTGCCATCATCTTATTGTGTAAATCGATCAGCTTCTCAATGATATTTGGAAGGGGAAAGTTTTCCACTATAAGCTTTATTTGATGCAATTTTTCAGCATAAGAGACATTTACAAATAGAAATGCGTAATTTCCCCTTGTTTAAAAAGAATTGCAACTATATTCTATTGATCGTTACCACGATTATGAAAACTGAATTCCCTCCGTATGAGAAAAATCAAAAAACACTTGGCGATATCAGTTGGCAAGAGCATTGACAACGTTCATTTTTTCATTTTCTAATTCATGTGCACCACAGTACTATTTGTAAAGCTAGACGTTTATAGCTTCTATTAAGGCCATCTTAAGGCCTATTTTGGTGGGGTATACCAGCAGCGAGGTCGTACCCGATAATAGCAAGATTTGAGTCGATCCTTCCCCACCTCAGGGTGCAAATTACACTACATTGCACACCATTTAGTTGTGTGATGACCAACTTCCAAATCAAAGTTCTCATTTAGGACAGTCAGCAGTCTCGTGGATGAAACTTTAAGTTTCAACCTGTCTTACAAAGTAACAAATACAAAGGGACAACTCGAACAAATTGCCCTGGAAAGTCTGATATGTACAAACAAGTTTCAGCCACAACTGGGATGAATTTACTAGTCGTACTTGAATATCACTGCAACTCATTTCAATAACAGAAAATTCTTCCGATGATGGCTGGATAGTTCTAACGCTTTTTCTAATAAGACATAAAACTGACCGTAAAAAAAGGAATCTTCCTTAATAGTACTTTAAACCCTGAAATGACTTTCAATCTTAGTCATACTAAAAAATAATGAAATATGCCAAATTTCAACAATTAATCAGAACTTATTCTTGGCAACAGATCAAGTATTTTTTTTTATTGATACAAGTGATGTTAACAGGCTACAACCTCCCCCTCTTTCAGTCAGAGATGAAGTTTGGCATGTAAACAACAATATCAAGAATACGGATTAAATCATTGATCATAGGCTTTAAGGCCCAGGAAATTTAGATAAATGTTTCCAAGATTTTCAATTGTAACTGGGTTGCATGAGTTTGTCATGTTAGTAACCATTGCTGACCAACCAGGACTAAACTAGGGACTAGTCTATTAGATGAAAACCTGCAATAATGCAATTTGGATTTACTTGCAGATTTAGACCATTAGTGCTGTAGGCAATTTTTAATTTCCAATGGCGCATCATCTGCAAATAATATAGCAAAATCATTTTCTTGTATATATCAAAAATTTGTAAAAGAATTTTTAAAAGTATCTTTCTTCAAAAAATCTTTTCCCCCTACATATTATCAATCAATCATTTTATTAATACTAAAGCACTATTACAAACGTAAAAAAGTCATTCAGCCCAAGAAGCTTTGCTTGTTATGGGCCATACAACACAATAATAGAACACTAAAAGAACCATAAATAATACCCTAAATCAAAAAATATATATGAAATGAGGAAGAATAAACACTAGCATAGAGTAAAAAAAAAAAAAAAAAAAAAAAAAAAAAAAAAAAAAAAAAAAAAAAAAAAAAAAAAAAAAAAAAAAAATGCTTCAAAATGCTTGATTGCAACATGAGCACGAAATTGTATTTTTTCAATAAACAACTTGCTAACTTTTCAAAAAATCTTGATGCTGTCATTGATGAACAGGATGAGCGATTCCACCAAGATTTGAAGGTCATATAGGCCCGGTGTGAATATAGATGGGATGTACATAATGGCTGGCTATTGCTGGAGCATCAAGAGAGAATTTTCACGGATTAAACACTTAAGAAAAAAAGCTATAGGTGGAATTATTTACCTGTGAAATATTTTCCGTTAGGTAAAAACAAATCTACTATTTGTGTGAATATAAATAACTACATACGACCTTTTCATAAATACTAATTTAATGTGAAGAGTAGTAAGTTTTATCTTTATCTACCACCATATGCACATTTTATGCGACTTTCAAGAGGAAAAGATGTTGCCATATAGCTTAAAGGGATGACACAAATGACATAAATTGGATTTGTTTTTGTATCCTAAGACCTACTGTTAATAAAAAACAAGTTGTAGATAGAAGTCAGTAAAATGACTGTTCCCTAATATTATTTAACTAATCATATGACGCATTGGATAAAAACCTGCTAAAACCAATGGAACAAATCTGTTCCTAGCTTTACTAGAGCTAAATTTGAGAGGAAGGTAAGTCAAGTTAAACTGTAGAACAAAATTTTTCAGTCATAAATATCATAAAAATCTTCTTGTAGTCGTTGATCAACAAAACAATATTTAATTATGACTTGTTAATTAAAAATTACATTTGTGAATTTGTTTGAACATGAGAGTTTGATGGTATAACAAAAAGCATTATTGATATTTATAAATAAGTTTGTTTATAAAAAACGAGGTTTTCATTGATTGCAAATAAAATTATCCTTGTAAGCTACATAATACAGTTCAAAAAAAAAAAAGTTAAATTTTACCATTTCATCCCAAATACAAATCATATTCGCTCCAATAAACAAGTTTTCAGCACTGCAGTTTGTAGTTACGAGATTGGAAGGAAACTCGTTACGAGAAGTTACAAGAAACATTCCCCAAAAATTAATGCGAGGGACCCCGACCCTGCTTGAATCTTTCGGCATAAAGATAATACTTTTTTTTAAATCTACTCTTTATGAACAAGATTCCTGGAATCAGGTCTGTGTGGTAAATAGGTTTAAGTCTCAGAGGATTTTTCAAGCGGAGAATGTTTCAAAAATCGAAAATGTACATTCTTCAGCCGAAGTTTTTTTTTAACTTTCTCGAGGAGTCTGTGTAGCAATTTTAGGATAGGAACTCCCCAAGACCTATTCACGAGTATTCCTAAAACCAGACAGAGTCAAACCCTAAGTTGATTTTTTCTAAAAGGAAGGAGGGGAGGGGAACTCACATACCTGACCAAAAGATCTATCGGGAACTAAAGGTCGCCCATCTTCATCATTATTATAGCATCATTTTAAGCACCATCGATACCATCGCCATGGTCAAAGGTCATCATTATGGACATTATCAGTGCTAATATTAACTGCCGAGTCATTATGAATTTTTGCTGTTTTTGAGGTCGAGAATGACAATTAGTGTCTTCGTTATTTTTCACGCAATGCTGATCACCTTAAAGATATTTTGTCCTAGGCATCCTAATCATCGACGTCATAAAATAGCCCTCTCAAAATGACCAACAAAGATTTAATCGCCTATAAACCCTCCCTCCTTCCGAAACGTTTACTAAACATCTTTCATTACAGTTTTCAACGTGGTCGGGGCGTCAAGAACATTGACTATGCCCCGGAGAAAAAACCATTCACTATCTTCTGGAATTTTGCAAAAAAAGTTGAAAAAATATGTAGAATTATGAAACTATCAAGGCTTTAAAGACGATACAAGCCTTAAGGTTCCCCTTCCTGCGCCGGGGTTCAATAATTGATTTTGTGTGCATTGAGTTTTGCCAGGTTGACTTTTCTCTGGTTGAATTCTCCACGGGTTAAGTTTTGTCCGACTGAATCTTTTGTCCTGAGTTTTGCGTTCAGCGTTCTTTCCAATTTCGCTGCTAGTTCATTAATATACATCTCTTTGAGCGAAAACATATGAAACTGACACAATCCATATGGTGAATGTGTCTGTTTTTCTTTTTTTTTGTCATTTCAATTTTTCTATTATGACAATACAAATCTGGTTTCATTGCAAATATTATAATAAATTCCGTCATTTCAGGCAAAAAAAGAAGAAAAAACCACCTCCTTTGAAAATGAGAGCCAATAGCGAATTACAGCTGATTCCTCCTGAATCATTGCGTGTAACTAAGGTTTACTGGTTGGTAATTTAAGTTTAACTTTATTGATACCAGGTCACCATTTTATTTAGAAAACACTTGGGCTTAAAGTTAATTTTTAGGGACTCGGAAGTTCTTCAATTGCTTTTGTTTCTTTGCCTTTTAGAAGGTCACGTGAATACTCTATACTTAAGCATTGCTTCCACTAGTCGAAAAGTAATTCTATTACTCATCACTAATCTTTCATTACTTCAAATACACTTTGAAAAGATTTTCCCTATTTCCCTATTTTTCTATAAAAGTTCCTTCCCTATTTACCTGACTAGTAAGATAACAATACTCAAATGAAACCGCAATTCTTAGCCGGCGTTTCACTGAAGAGAGCAATGTCCAAATCAAATATTACAAGAAATCCAAAGATAAGAGGATTTTCGCCGTTTTTTTAAAAAGAAAGATTCTCTTAGCATAATTTCTACTCTACTTACATATTAAACTTTGTGGAAGAATTATTCTTACGCAAAATTGTGCGTAAGAATAACTCTTTCTAGAAAATTCGTATTAAACGGAAAAATATAAAATGAAGAAGAATATACGAAATTATTTACCTGCTCACCCCATCTTGTTCCCCAGCTATTTTTCACAATCCAATATGGCAAAACTTTTTGTTTAACAGGAGTAACTGAAAAAGAAATTGAACAGAAGATTGAATAGAGAAGGTTGAACA
Source organism: Artemia franciscana (assembly GCF_032884065.1). Taxonomy (NCBI): domain Eukaryota; kingdom Metazoa; phylum Arthropoda; class Branchiopoda; order Anostraca; family Artemiidae; genus Artemia; species Artemia franciscana. The sequence goes on from NC_088869.1 coordinate 40,992,742, forward strand.
GGATGAAATAGTATTTTCATGATGTAGGTAAGCTCAAGCACCATTGCTGATAAAACTAAAAACCAAAATAAACAAACAACGATAGATCAGTTTTCTGATTTTTTCTTCATATTCATGATGAGATTTTAATACTGAAAATACGCCCGTTTCGAAAGTATATTTAAGCTGATGCTTCTGATCACATTTTACCTTTCGCAATAGGGAATTAAAATGCTCAAACAACTAAAACCATAATCATCCCATTTGTCAGTATCTGAGATCTCATACAGGCCTTGTTTCTCTTCACAAGTATTCTATTGAGTAAATACAATAGCTCCTCTTAATAGTTCACTTATTTTTTATTCAAATTTTCAATTTGTTATTTATTGTTTGTTTGAAGTGTTTTGTTCATCAGGATAGGGTTCGCCTATTCGCCAGTAGCAAAACCGTAAGATAAATTCTGATTGATTCAGCTTAACTAAGCTCAGATCGATTGAACTTCAACTTTGGCTTGATCCAGTTCTGGATGCTAGCTAAATGCCAATTACGAACGGGTTTAATTTTAACTAATTCCCAGTTTTACTGCTAGCTAAATCCGAAAAATTAGTAGTCACACAGTGAGTGGGTTCTGAAAGTAGATTAGTTTTGAATTGGGATGACAAAGGTCTTCCCAGATCCAAACGACATAACTGACACATGCTAAAAATTAGGTATTCACTCTCAAAACACGTATTATAGATTTCCATCCATGACACATTCTTAGAAGTAAATATGTTTAGAAAAGATATAGAGGCTATATTATGATAAGGACAACAAATGCTTCAATACCTTCATTGTAAAAACTGACTGACAAATTTTTCTCGCAATATAAAACCTTCTTTAACACATTTTCTCATTTAACCGCTGAGAAATAAACTTTGCCTGCCAACGCCTGGAATCCTTATTTTAAATCTAAGTAAAACTACTAAAAGGTCAGATATACCCTTACGAAATAAAATTGCAAAAGGAGAGGATTCATCAGGATATAAAGATAGGTTTCGCCTATTCGCCAGTAGCTAAAACGGTTCCTAGTGGGGGTTTATGTCATTGGACATTTTACATGACATAGTAAAACGATACGACTAATCGAAAGCCAAGTAGAAGATTTCAATTTATGTGTATCAAAATTTATCAAAACAGACGCTAAATATCCAAATAGCTAAAACCACATCCATTTTTTTCAGATGCCTATAGGACTCGTTTCTGCATCACTATTTGTCTAGGTCGCACAAGATAAAAACTCATTTCTGGTAATGCACGTATTTTAAGCAATGCTTAAAAATTTCGAGATTGCATAGCAAGTGATAGCCCATTTGAAGGGTTAGAATCTGTCCACCTCCTGCATAGTAGCCCTTAGTCGTGGTTCTAGACCTGGACAGGGGGGGAGGCATCTGCACTCCCTCACCCCCAGTTTTTCTGACATCTGACATCAAATTACTTTTACTTTATATTTTCGCATTCCTATGGTATACATTCCCCCTCCCGGAGATTTATGAGGCCTATAAACACTACTGGTAAACCAAATAATTCGTTCGAGTAAAAAAAAAGTTTTTCAACAACTGTGTTATTGAAATAAGCAACGCATTTGTGGTTAGCAATCATTGGCAAAAATAGCCAAAACATAAGATTTATATGATCTACATAAATTTCGAAACATCTTACATCCTTACTATCATCACCTTTACTAAGAATGCTATCAAAATATGTGAAACTGTCAACCCAGTCAATTTTCTCCTTACCTAACATCACCTCTTTATCTATTATTCTTAATTTAAGCCACTTCTTCTTTTTAATAGAATTCTTTAGTTAACCCTTCTACTAGCTCAATCAGTGGGCAAATCTTCTTTGACCCTATATTATTGATACAGCAAATAATTTTTCATCATGCTATAAACAGGGGTATTTTATCATCAGATTGCATTATCCCGGACATGAACGGGCTTGGTTTGGACAGTCCAACCTAAGCTCAACAGACAAGCACCCTTGAAGAGATCTAGGTCATCAACAGGATCATGTTCATCAATTTCATATAGCAAATAAATTTTGGCTAGACAATTTGTTTTAAAATACTCAACTGATTTATCAGAAACTCAAATCAAAATTTTGCTAACCAAATCTTGCTTGAACAGAATTAATTTTGAAATCTTACTATTTCTTTTTTGAGAATATAAGTAAGATTTTGAAAATCTTACTATTTCTTTGCGATTTTTTCGTTTTGTTAAAAGACACAAAGTACTTGCTCTATTTTAAAAGGCTAAAAAATGTGAACTAAACAAAGCATTGGACCGTTTAGATGCTAATAAATAAGTTTTAATTGATCTTAAAAATGTTACTAATTCCTTTCCAGATTATTACAAAATTTAGTTCCCACAAAACCGTTATTGATTCATAATTTTTTAAACAAACAATCTGTTTTCACATTCATGATCAACATTTTATTCACTATAAAACTCTCGTAGTATTTCGAACAAAAATGAATAAAATTGCACATATCCAACAATCCTGTTAAATGTCATAAATCAACGCCACGGAAGCAATGGCGCATTTAAGTTAAAATTTCCTTTGCAGAGCATAGGTCAGGACTTTGGACAGATGATCTGTTGAAAAGGCCAGTTGATTCTTGACATTTAAAATGTCAAAAAGGGAAAGTCAAAGATAACAAGGATTACTATGAGTAGAAACTGCTACAATGTCACACAAGAACGGTCACTCTCTCCATCAGATTACCGCCATTTTTTTCGGGGGGGAGGTACGCGTTATAGCGTTTGACTGAACACGTTGTAATATTTTCAACTGATCCATTTACTGAAAAAATGATTCGAAGTTTCTGGTTATGGTTATGAACACAAAAAACGATAATTAGAAATGTTAAAACATTTTATTTCGTTTATGAGAAGCTATTATGTCATCTGCAACGAAAAGAAGGCCGCTTAAAGATATTTAATATTTCTCCATTTTCTATTTAATATAATTTTTAATTTTAACTACTTTTGTTTTCTTCAATGTTACCTATGATTTGGGCAGCTTTACATTTTGATGCATGCATATGTTCTGCATAAGAAAAAAGAATTGTTGTTGGAACCTCGGGTTACCACCCTGAAAAAGTGCGGATCATTGACAGTATTGCTTATACTCTGCCACTGCTTAAACTCAATTTTCATTGTATCTTCTATAGACTTTTGAGGAACTGGTACTAGTAGAATTCTTGCTCAGGGATAAGTACCTTCTAGGTACACTGTTTTCATAAAATGGTAAAATAACTCGGTCGTCTATATCCAGATCACGCTATGGATATTTTTATTTATTTATTTTATTTAAGAATTAACGACGCTTCTTGACTACTATGGTCCGTGCGTCGGCCCTGCAGTGCATTCCTGCAGCATGATTCGATCTCTGGGTCCCGTGTTACCAAGCTAAGGTCAAATCCACTGCGCCACCACAGGACTGAATATTTTTAATAAAAAAATAAGGTTCCATTCAAAACATTTTGCTATATGTCAAACTGTTTCAACTAGTAAAGTACAACAAATATGATTTTCATTTTTTGCCAAGAACACAAAAATCGGTATTTTCAAAATTTTCGAGGGCAGATGCCCCGCTTCCCCCTAATTGGCGGAGTTGAAGGAAAGGTTGAGTTGTTTTACTCATCAACAAGACAAACTACTTCGTCAACTCAAAGAGGTACTGAAGTCTGTTTTTTTAAGAATAAGCAACAGGAAGACTTTAATATCCCTTTTTTATCTTATCAACAGTATTATTTTGCAGACTAAAATTCAATCTTTGTTTTCCAAATATTATAAAAAGAAGCTCTTCAAGTACTGTGTGGAAAATTTCAAACAAATCCTTCTTCTCAAATTCAAAGAAAACTCCCTAAGCCGGTTTGCTAAGCAACACCCTACCGTTTGAGAAATTTCGGAATTAAAATAAATTGGACATTGAGCGTATTGAATACAGACGAAACTGGGTCTGAATGGTATGGTTTTTAATATATTGCAAAATAGAATTTTCTTTCTTGCAAAGACAAAAGAATTTGTCCAGTAAATTCTACATTATATTGACTGCGTCGACATTTATTGGAAACATATTATACTTAAGCAGCGGCTTCATGTGTCATGAATATTTGTTCGTCCTTATCGGTTAGCTTTTGCATCGTTTTTGTTTCACTTCATTCCATCTTTTCAGCCTTATTTCTTTGGGAACCGATAAGAAGTGTTTTGCTGATCGAAATAGACTGAATGCGTTATACTAAACATTAAATAGGAATAAGTCGAAACTGCCGAAATTCTAATCAATTATTTGCAAACAACTCATCAGTTAAAGCAGATAAATAATGGAAAGAAACACACGCATACGAAAATAACTTACTTTCAGTTCCATAGCCAACAATCAAAACTCCATGGTCAAGGTTTTTGGGATTGCAGAAAAATTTCTTTGGATGTGATACTCCACGACGATAAAACTGAAAAAAAAAAATTTGGTTTACGGAAATCAATAAAAATTCAAAGAAAGTTTCTGATCGAACCTAAGTTCATCAGGATTTCATGGCATAGGTACGAATAGGTTAGACCCTTAGAAGGAGGAGAATATCTTAGTGAGAGGGAGGGGGAATCTTCCTATACCACGGGTACTTTTGAATCAATTTAGGAACATTCCTGTTAGGAACATTATTAATAATAAAAATTTCCTCTTCCAAGGTTATATCTGGTGGAGAAGGGTTATGTGTCCCCCCGCTTCTCGAAAAATAAAGAAATACGCACCTTCCAGTCGTTTTGTGGCTCCCATGGTTAAAAATAAAACCCCCTACCCAAATCAAAGTTCCAGGGAATGGCCTGGCCTCTTCCCTTGAAATCCGGACTCTATTGTGCCTCTTTATAACTCATTTGACTCTCTCATCATAACCATAGCTTTCCGATATTATTAAGCTCGTGGTACCCATTCAGGTAGGATCTGTACCATTCAAGTCTCATTTACATTACAACAATTCTGTGTAGAACAAGTCTTATTTGTAAAGTAAATATGTGTTTGATAAATTTTAGTGTCAAATAATTTTACTTTTATCTGAAAAACCGAGAATCTTAAAAGAAATAAATTCAATAAATTATTACAAAACTATGGAGGTTTTCAATTCAATTTTCTTATTGGCATAACCTAATTGCATAAGATTTCTAGGATGTACATAGTTAAAAAAGTGGTTTTGTCATGCTTCATTTAACTTTTTTTTTAACCCAATTAAGTTATAAAATTGTATTTAAAATGCATTGAAAGATCATAAATGCTTAGCATATTAGACATCCAATTCAAATGATCATTCTGTATTGTTTGTACAAAAAATTAATAAAAATGAGTTAAAAACAGCAAACAATATATATTTATAGATAAATTAAATAATGAAATACATACAAAAAAAGAAACCTACTGACCTGCATAACATTAGCATTTATTCCAACACTAACAGGACCATTTTCAGCTAACCACTGGGCTATCTCTTCTTCGTTTTGAGAAATCTCCAAAAAATCTTTTATTTTAACTATCTGCTCCGATGAATCGATACTACATTTCTGCCCTCCACGACCCTATATAAATAAAATTTTACAAACAAATAATCTGTGAGAAACGAAAATTCGACTCTGCCATGCCCGACTGAGTCACTAAAGCGTCACACTGGCAGGTCAACAATCTTTCGGCGTGTCTCACTACTTCATGTCAACGAACAAACAAGGAACAACAAAATCCTCTAACACTATTACAGAGCTGAAATATTAGACTGAGTAGAAAACAAGCTAACCTTTTTCTTATTACGAATTAATTACTAAAAAACAGCAAGTATAAGATTCTTAATTAAGTATATTTTAGTTCACTGGTTGTTGTGCTATTGGCTTCACACGATAACTACTATGCACCTGGCACTGTTTCAATGACGAAGGCAAGTAAACTCCTTGTCTGAGAAACGTTTCTTCATGCCAAGAAAATGTGAGTTTTTGCATGAAACCCATAAGCCGAACTCTGGAGTAGTAGCACGAACTGAATATCCAGATTGGAAATTTTCCGATAAAGTGCTGGATGAGGATTTTTACCTGACTTTGAGCCAGGGTTTTCACTCCTTTTCTAGCTTCAGTATATTTTGAGCACAGTCTGCTTTTCAAAACGAAAAAAAAATCATATAAGTGACAGAAATAATTAGTTTAGATTTGAACTTTATTAACGATTAGCAGTTAAAGTTTTGTGGTCATCCTAAGAGGGGTTAAAGAGAAAATATTCAAATATTATTTTTTCCTTTTTACGACAAAAACAACGCGAAAAGGGCGTATTTTTGGAAAGTCTATTTTCCAGCAACTCTTTAATTCTGACAATTCCCCATTTTATAGTAATTGTAATACGAACAAATAAAACATATAAAGGCCATTATAATTTCAAGGCCTTTCAATACTGAAGTTTTGGTACTAGCTTTTCTTTTCTATGTTGCCTCATCCGGCTAAATTTTTATTAGAGAAAAAAGATGCTTTTTCTATCGATAGTAGAGAGCAAGATCAAGACTTATTACAGGCGGGTATTAACAAGCTTAAGAGGGACCTGTCTACCCTTTAGCCCCCCTCCCTTCGTGAAAGCACTGAGGTAGAGATCTCTACTTCAAGAAAAATAAAAGGTGCTTGAAACATTTAACAATAAAACAGGAAAAACTTCAAATGATGAGAACATTCAAAAAAAAAAAAAAAAAAAAAAAAAAAAAAAAAAAAAAAAAAAAAAAAAAATCTTCATAGTTGGGCCATATCAGATAGCTAGTTTTCATATTACATTTTCCTTTAGAAAACCAGGCAAATTACAAATCGGACAAGCTCTCACCCAAATTTATATGACACGAGCTTGATACAATAAACCTCAATGAATTAAAGCGGAATTAAATTGAAAAGGAAAGTAGTTGTTTTGGAAGCTTCTATCGTTTTCTCAAGGTTGAATTTTCTTTGCTTGGGGGGACTCATTTTCTTTGCATCAATGCGTCGTCGTTGGAAAAGGAGTAAGAATATCACGACTTCATAAGGACCGATAATTATCCGTTTGAATGTTAAATAACAATATTGTTCAATTACAAGGTCGTGCGTTTGTTAATTTTACTAATTTTTTCATGCTGCATTCATTAACAAACAACCTCCCCCTCCCCCACCCCCCTGAATTTTTGATTTTAAATAATATGGGCAGATGTTTCTTTTGACGACTGCCCTAGTTCTAAATCATTAAAATGAAAGCAAGTTTTAATCAGCGAAAATCATAGATAAAATTTAAATTTGAATCTTCGTGTCCAGCAATGAAGAGGATGTAAGTTCGTACAACGATTCTGGAAATTCTAGGTTTCAAAATATTGCTTAAATGGAAGAATTGTCATAAATAAACAACTGAAATATGGCAACAAACCTAATTTACAAATCCTTTACAGTTACCTAATCTTAAAATAAGCTATCTTTGTTAGCAGAGCAGCAGAGTCTAACCTTATAGAGAAGAGTTTTTATTTCAACTAACTGGCAGGTGCAATGATTTAAAGTAGTGTACCACTGAGCCAACTTTTTTGGGGAATTTAAATGCCTACTCAAAGGTACTTGGGTACTTCTTAGAAAACTTTCTTCCGCCTTTTTGAATTAGCTTTTATCTTAATCACCGAGTATTATGTTTCTTATTTATATTTGAAATGGCTCATAGAAATTCAAATAGTTCTGCCCCAGGATGGATGGATGAATAATAGACTATCTATCAACAAGTTAAATGATATCTTTTTTATACAATTCTGAAAAAGGCTTATTCCAGCTTTGCCTCTCACTCGTACTTCCTGTCTTGGTTTTTCACCTAATTAGCCATGGCTTGATGACAACTGGATTTTAATTGGAAATAAGAATCTATTTTATATTAATTTTTTACAGCCATAGCGCAAATAGCCTGATTATTGGAAATTGAAATGCTTTTTTACGTTTTTCTATTGTTAGACATAAAACAAAAATGACCAAGAAAGAGAAGAAATCGAGAAAGAGAATATTTTGAACTGTTGCCGTCTGTTTTGAAAAAAATGTTTTTATTTTTAACTTATTGTTGTTTTTTTTCAGTTTGGGAAACCATCAAACCTTATTTGTTTATATGGTGCTGTTAAAGGATAAATCCCAGGCTCTCCCACTGCTACTTAAGGCATACCTTATAAGGATAATCGTCTTCTGTCTCAAGTCCTCCTAAATCTTCAATGGCTTTGTAAGCATTTTCTGGAAGTCCTCCATTACATCCCCCATCAAGCTTGTCACAGTCAAGCAACTCTAGAACAAAAACCTAAAATCAGGCTCTAGTTTGGATTTATTTCGTATGTAGGTCTAATCAAAGTAAAACTTATACACATTCTCAAAATCTCACTTTTATGCTTTTAGTTCCATGAATAAATCGCAAAAAATTATTTATAATGGAATATTAAATTTGATTAAAATCCATTCAAATTAACTATTATGACTAAAATTCAATAGGTTTGATTAAACTGACTAAATTTAGTCTATATCAACCAAAAAACTAATAATTTATTTTTCAAAAATAAATTAAATTATTAACTGTTAAATTTAACTTTTGATATTATGATTTACTTATTAGTTTTTCCTTACTAGACAAAAATAAAATCGACACATACCAGCAAATATTTAGCATACTACACTCATCTGCACCAAGAAAGCCAAAATCTGGGCTTGAAAGACTGCGTAATTGATGGATTCTCTTTTAATACCATTCCTGTTGAAAATTTACTAAATCTAAATAAGTTTAAATTCAATGACACCTCAAGCTTAGAAGTCCTGTTTTTTTTTGTTCTTTTTTTTTACGATCAGTGAAACTAAAAAGCCTCGAATTTTACACCTGTTCTGTGAGGAAAAAAACGACGTTATTCAAGGAAGGGAGGTGGTAAAGGTGCCCCTCTCTGCATATACCTTTTTCAAAATTTTAACAGGAGACATATAGATCCTCCCAACCAAACTTGGAGGAAAATCCTTCCCCTTACCCCGTATGTACAGGTATGTACACATTGGTGTAGATAAAATATTCAGTATATTGGTGAATTACATCTATATTGGTGTAGATAAAATTCAGTATATTAAACAGTTTAGCTATGTTTACAAAATTAGGACATTTATTCTTGTTGAATATGATAGAAGAAGTAGAGCAAGGTAGCATGTTTAGACTTCTAGGCCAACATATCATTGACAGCCAAAACTCTAAAGAAGTTGCAAATGCGAGTGAGAGAGAGAATAATGCACCTTCTAGCTAATTCGAGGGAAAAACAAAACCTTTTATAGAAGAAAGATATTCTTAATATGTACCAGAGATGTCCGAGTCAGATAATCCATCTTATAATCGTATGCTCGCTAACAAGGTGCAAGCAAGTTATTGCAGTGCGTACATTATTTTACCGTCGTTAAACAGCTCTTTCTTCTCTTTTCTTTAACCAGAAAAAATTCTCGATTTACTTCAAATCAAAGAATTCGAAATTACCACTTCTCTTTCTTGAAAAGTTTGACTGTGGTATTCAACGAATACGAAGAGATTACCTAGAGATTACCTATCTTATTAAATGAGCAATAGCTATACATAGAGACTGATATATTTTTTCTCAAAAAAGACGATCTAGATAGGTCATCAGTTTGGGAAAGCTCATATTTTTCCCAATTCCCTTTTAATAAATCGTCTGCTGATTGAAATTAGAGACGCTTGAACGCAACATTTTGGCATCAAACGCCATAATGAAAAAAGGAAATGGTTTCTTTGTGAAACCATGTTGTATTTATAAATAACTCGAATGAAAAAAAGAAATCACAAATGCAACAGCAAAAAGACAGAAATAAACATACACCATAAAAAAAGCTCCATGTTTTCAATACACTGATGAAGTTAGGGTAATATATTTATTCAGTTTAGATGTAATACATTTTTTTTTGCCAAACTGATTTCTCACTGTTGCGATATACCTTTATTAAGCTTTGAACTTGTCATGATTATAAATAAAAAAAAATCCAGAATCACCACAAAGCCGTAAGCAAGATTTTAGCCAGGAGATGGCATGCATTTAGGAACGAGACACAACTTCATAAATTCGTAAATAAAAGAAAATAATAGATATTGCAGTGAAAATTGCAGCAATCTTAACATTTTTGAGAGGCCACAAGTCTGAACTTTTCCTTCATATTTTCCTAATTAACGTATAACAGGTCAACCTTACAAGCCAGTCAATATTTAATGATTCTTAGGAATTTTTATCGTTCCGTTATTATGCATAAGGATTACTATCACTTATTAGATTGCCTATTAATAGCATAATAATATACCATACGCACAAAAACAAATATTTACTTTGCAAGTTATTCAATTAGCAAACACCAAAATTCTTGGTATAATTCCCTTGGCTTTTCCTCATTAAATCAACCATTATATATGCTCAATATCAAACCTTAATACATGAGTGAGATTTATCCCTGTTTGCAGAAGCAACAAGAAACAACTGGCAAAGATTTGCCGAAAAATTCTTGAAAAATGACCTTAAAGCAACATAAACCCGAAAACCTTAAACCGCAGATGGGAAGAATCAGGCCGACCCCCCCCCCCGAACTCATTTAATCTCATCCCTTTCTTGTATATGCCTTTGAAAAAAAACACACCAATGCTCAAGAATTTGAATTTCAAACATATTTTAGGTTTTGGGATCAAATTACACAAGGATTAGACATCTACTGCGAGATAGAATAAAATTCCAGCGACCAAAACTATGGCGGAACAAACACTTTCATAGTAAATAACCATAAATGAATATATCTTCAAAGAGCACTATCAAAACAAAAACACGAAAAGTCTTGCAATACCATACATTAACTAAGCACTCCAGCACCATACAACATCCTTAGAATTGTTTACAGATAAATTTACGCCGTACTTCCAAAATAAGCAGATAGCATATATTTGACAATTCTTCAATATCTCCCATAACATGCCAAGTTAATCTGATGTCATGGAGGAAATCCCGGTAACTATTACTTAAAGACCATTGATACTGATATTTTATTGAAGCTGAAATTAATCCGTTCCGAAGACAAATTAAACACTGAAACTAATACCATAATCATCCTATGGATTTCTCTTTATTTCTTTCCATAGAGTGAAACTCGGTCTCCTGGTACTAAACATTATAGATGAAGAGGAAGATGTTAGAAAAAAGAACAAGAAAGGATGAATATAGCTTTACCTTGCTCTGAGAATGAAAGCAATTCTCCATGTTTAATGCTATAGACACCTTCTAAGTTGCCAGTAACTGAAAATGCCCAACAAGAGCCACAGCTACCCTAAAACAAGTAAAACCAGAGGTAAATTGATATTCGATTAAATGAAACTTCCAGTTCTAAATTCTCCATGCGCGTAAATTTTATTATCCTAACCTTTCTCTCGCAAAATTCAATCGTAAAACAATTGGTTTAATTAACTATGTGACCAAGTTCTAAACCAAAACATTAAAAGTCATTGTTAAAAACAAATATTAAAAAAAAATCATTTTCAAAATTTATTGTAGTCTAAAATAATATCTAAATATTTCGAGACTGAATAAAAACGAGACTTTATTCCCTATTTTTTCAATTGCTGCTTCCACTTTCAAACAGGGATTATTCTTATGGAATCATATAAACGACATTCTAATGATTTCTCTGCATTTTCTCAACGTCGTTCTAAACAGAATGAAAACTATTTCTGGGAAAAAAAAGAAAATCTTCGGCGATAGCAATTTGAAGCAACTCGGTTGTCTCATTGATAATAGTAAGTATTTGGTCTACTCCTTTTAGACAAATACTTGGTTTAAAAGTTTGGGACTAATAAAAGGAGACAAAAAAATATTTTGTAATCATGACCAGTCGATAGAAACTCGGCCACTCGGCTTGATAAACTTACACGACTCTTCGAACTCGACACTTGAAATTTATTTTTTGCAGGGACATACATTTATTATGGAATCATATGTTTGGCATTCAAATATTATAAAAAAAGGGGGAGGGGTATTTGTCTAGATTTAGTAAATTATCTTTTCCTTAGTATTTTCATTGAAAAAAGCTGCCCCCTTACCTACATTTTCGTGGACTGACACAGCAGCTCATCACACTAGGAAGCACTGCCACTAGGCTTGTTTTCCGATTCAAGTATAATTAGCTGCTTCCGTAGCTTGTGATACCTCAAGGACGGTTGAAAAAAAAAACAGTAAATAGTAGAAGTAAATTCGATAATACAATTCCATTAAAGGATCATACGAAAAAGGCTAAAATATTTTTTCCCTTAAGATATTTCTTACTACGAATATGAAGCGACTTTTGATAAGTTTTGCAAACTATCATGTTTCTGTTTGTCTATTCGACATGTTTCTTTTGAAAATATGTATATGTTAACCCATGAGACCGACACTATAAAACACTGATTTTATTTCAAAGGCATATACAAGAAATGGACGAGCACAGCGATACTCAAAAATTTGAATTTCAAACATTATAACAAATCATTATTATTTTTACATAACGCTTCAAAAGAAATTCCATTTCAATCCGAAATTGAATTTGACACGAACAAAATGTGGCGCAAAAACCCAGTACAAACCTACAAAGATGCCATAAACAATACAACTCTTTATTATAAGTTATTGGGAACCCTCAACATTTTATGTATTCACTGCTGAGCCCTTTATTTTCCCTAGGAAAGAGTAGTAAACAAATCTGACTCATTTTGAGGTTACTACTTACCGAGTGCCGGGGCTCGTGTCGAAATCAGCTACATAGCTTTTATGTCTGCGGTTAGAAGACGACCAACCATTAAAATCCATATATAGAAGCGTGCTGGGGCCCGACGGGGATATATATATATGTATATATATATATATATATATATATATATATATATATATATATATATATATATATATATATATATATATATATATATATATTTGGACTTCTATCCAGCTTATTGGAAGGTATTTCAATTCTCTCACTGTAATTGTGGGAACTGAGCTGCATCTAAACTTTTTTGGGTATGTTTGTCTTCCATTAATCCATGGCAAAACAATTCGTAATTCGGTCAATCGAAAAAAAAAATCGATGCATATGTATACAGATCTCTTGTGGTAGTAAAATATTCGGCTTAATAAATTAGTATTTAGTTTTTTAATAAATAAGATTTAGTTTTACACTTTGTGTAATATAAATAAAATGTGTTATTATCGTTCCTCTGTTTTTTAGACATACAACCATTGACTATGGAAATTTCCCCTTGGAACCAAAACATGCATCATGAAAACCATGATCGTGTTTTATTAAAAGCCAGTTTCGATTAAATAATCAACCATATAAGCGACATAACAACAGCTACGAATTATATTGTTGTATGGTTAAATAGCCTTTGTACTCATTAACTAGCCCCCTTAGATTGTGATATAGCCTCCTTAAACGATTGTTATTAAAAATGATCCGAGTTTCCAAGTGACTTTGTTCAGCTTCAAGCAAAGAAGGTACTTTGTGTCTATCATTTATCATATTTTTAAGGGGGGAGTGGCCTCAGGAGGAGAATTACATTCTAACTTTTCTACTAAATGCATCTTTGATCTCAAAATTTACAATCGAATGAGTTCCCCTCTCTTAACTGCTATGATCCTCCACATTTTATGACGAGACAGAAGACAAAATTTAGCAAGAAAAATAATGTTCGAGGCAGATGGCTCTTACTAAATCAGTGTCACTGTATTGACTATGATAAGCGTAAACGGGTTGTAAAACCTCAAAATCCAAACTTACTTGATTCTTCACAGGCGTGACTGCTGACTTATTTCTCCAATCAAATTCTTCAGGAGCAGATTGCTTAGGAATTACTGCTTTCTTTAAAAGTGTTTCTTGTCTTTTGTAAGACATGTTTAAGCCCTTGTGATATTGAAACTCTTCCTCTAAATAATAAATATATAAGAATAATTAGAAAAATTAAGGCGAACTGTTTCGTACTAGAATGGTTGAACTTACCTAATTTACTACAAATGATTGAGCCCATGTTACATCCTGTTTTCTTTTTAGCCCTTTATAATAGAACTATTTAAATCGCCCCCTAATCGGACAATTTAGCCCATCTCGTTTGACCAAAGTATTTAATTTTTGACAGAGAACAATACAAACGCAGCCAATATTTTTCTCTGCATTGTAACATTGTCAGCATTTTAGTATGTTTTCTCTCCAATCCTAAATTATATGCTTAACTAACTTTTTCCCCAGGTTAAGAATTTATTTAGTATACAATATCCAAAGACTTCAGAATAATCTAAACCAAATCTAACTAAATATTAATCAATCTCTTTGATTCCTTCTTTTTTTTGTGAATAGTCCATCGATACATTAAAAAAAAAATTTGGAACATAGAACAGACCATAGAACGGAACGCGTATTTTGAGTCGTTCCATGTCAAAACACGCATAAAAAAAACCTATTCGAAAAAATCTTCAGAGTAGATTATGAATGTAATGATAATGATACGAACCCAATTGCCAATATTTGTTAAATTTTAGGAAAAATTAATTTAAATTTGTTTTAAAGTAAATATTGCGAAAGTGAATGCCAGTTTCAGACAAACTAATTAGAATGATTATGTAAACCCGCATACGAAAATTCTCATTACTTCTAGTCTTCTTGTACATCCTCCAATCTCCTCACTCAGAATCTCAAATTTTAACAATCTTCCAGTATTTTCATAAGTTTGTCACATAATACGTTTTCAAATCCAAATTTACAACTGAGCTTCTCTCAAAGCAAGTTCTGCGCAAATACTTCTCTTTAAAGTTTTATATTGAACCCGAAGAGGAATTAAAATGTAGTTTCCTAAGCATGACTCCATTTAGCTTACAAAGTAAAAATTTTTGTGTCAGCATTAGTTAATTGATAGTATTTCTTAGTTGCAAGGCTCTCGAAGAAGAAGGCTTATTATTTGAAAATTATAAGTTTACCAGGTCTTTCCTGTTCAGTTTGTTCTTTACTGCTTAATATGTTTCTGTTACGGCACAGTGGAGTGTAGAGCTTCAGTTAAAATATGAACACCGTTATTTACTAATTACATGAACACCATTATTTACTGATGTAAGTTGATTTTTTTTTTTCAATAGGCTATGTGTTAGTAATTTGATTTTTTTTTGTAGAAAAAAAAGGTCCCAGACATGGTTCCACAATTAAATTACAATTTGTGTACACTGCATTTATAAAATATTTACTAAAAGGTTCTCCCTTTTTGAATTTTTTTTCTCCTTTTTTTGCTAAGATGTTGATTATAAAGAGGATGGGATCTTAGAATCTATTTAAAGACCATTAACCGTTATCGTTAAGATTTTTTTTTTTTTTTTAGTATTATGAAATACAGAAATTACCTAAAGTAGTAGCTACTAAGTAATTTAGATTCTTTCTGCAACCAAAAAGAAAGTCAATTCTGATACTATGGTGAAAGTACTTAAAGCGGAAAATAATAATAAGTGAAGGAAGACCGAAAGTTTATTATAAGACTAAAAAGAGTCAAAACCTATTAATTTTGCTTCTTTTTTTGTAAAAGACAGGATATTTTGATTACGGGACAGTATTATAAGCTAACCCGTACAAATTTTGTTTTACTCGTGAGGCGCCAAAGAATGATTTTTAATCAAAACATAGACTGGAAATCTACATCATTTACACCGCACCATGCGGCAACCCTGTATAAAACTACCTCTGAAGCAAGTTTCTATAATCCCTGTTGTTGTGAAAAAATGGCGGCGACAATTTTGTTGATATTCGGAAACGGATGTCAACAAACACAAATAATTTCGTACAGAAATTATTTGGGACGTATTTAAAACGAAAATCTTCAAATGGAAATTATCAACTAAGTATACAAGGGTTTCAAGCATGTATCGAAAAAAAAAATTTAGAACACATTATTACGTAAAGAAATTTTCATTTAAAATTTGTTTTGCTTGGAAGTTCTTTTAATATTACACTCACAACTAATCAACAAATTTGTAATGATAAAACATAATTAATGAAAGTTACGTGTCAAATCGGCAAAAAACGTGTCTCCGTAAACAGCTGTTCCTTGTTCGTTTTCTTGAAGTTCTTTAATAATATTTTGGTTTTGCCTGGAAAAGAAACAAAACAAGTTTACAAAAGTTAATTGCAGAATTTGCGAATGAGGTCCAACTTCGGACAACTTCAAATTTGAAACGCAGAAACTACTTTAGTAAAATAAAAGTAGAGAAAATTAAAAGAAACTAACGTAAAAGAATGTAAAGTTTCGAAATGATAATCATAAAATATTCATGCAAAGATCCAAATACTAAAAGACGACCACCACTAATTTGACTTTAGAAAATTAAAAAACAAAGGGCAGTCAAATCAGCTGAATGGTTTATCACACTAGTTACTTTACTGGTAAGAAACTACTTCACTTATGGTTCCTTGTAAACAAGAGCATAGTCTTGGTGAAACAGCCACCCCTCACAGCACTGTTATGGCCTTCATCTATATTGTTTCTCCTGGGACCACTTAGAACCCAGTAACCATTAAAGTTCAATCGATATTAAAGAAGACAATCAGCATTGATTTGAATTTTGACCTTGAAAAACTATCAGGTATTGGTTTGAAACACAAGCTGTGGTGTTGAGGATCCTGGAGACTTGGATATCATTGATTGCCATGTATTTTCAGGGTAGTAAATGAACTGTCATGTTTCATCGCAAGTAACAACCAACTCGAACAAAATTGGCTCGTTCTTTACGCATTCTAGCGTGTCCACGCACAAATTATTAAGGCACCGCTATTGGTAATTGTATAGTCGAACAATCACTTGAAAGGAATCATAACAGCTTCTGTATTCACGCTAACTAGCTTACTCACTGCATAAACATTCATTCTATCACTTCGTGAACTTAAGAAATGTTTTGGCTAGTAACTGCAGATATGTCCCATTACTCGGGAAGCTGTTTATGCCATTTGGACGCACTCGCTGTAGATAAAGTTTTGTCCCCAAGGCGTCAGTTAGCTTCTCGAATGTTTGTGTAGCTGATTTTTTAGGCCCACAAAAATTTGACAGAAATCGTTTATTCAGTTATCAAAACACATTTTCCGGAAGGGATTTTCCACGATTCTTCTTTTGGTTGTTACATAAATGTTAGGATATTTTTCATTGCGTGAAGTTTCTCCTAGTTGCTTTGCTGAATTACGAAAAAAAAGCGAAAACCTCTCCTCTTTATACAGGAAACTGAACCGAACATCATATAGTCCAGCATTCCAACAATCAATAGGGTACTACAACCGTTAGCAATTGGACAAATATAGGCTAGTGGGAATATGTCAAAATGAGTAAGAAAAATGATATTTTTCGAAACAGAAGAAAAGACGACTCTCTTGATAAGTCAATAGTCAACTAAAGGAATAAAAAACAACAAAATAAGTTAGCCTACTTAGTCTTTCTAAAAATGTGCTCCTGTAGGTAAGTCAACTAATTAATAATCTAAAATTTCTCATTAAAAAAAAAAAAAAAAAAAAAAAAAAAAAAAAAAAAAAAAAAAAATAATAAAAAAAAAAAAATTAAACACATCAATATATAGCTCAGATTTATAACAGTTCAATGCTATATACATTTCTTTTTAACCTTTATTTGGTAATGAGATATTGGGTTATATTTTTGCATAATTTCAATCATTCAAACACAATTTTTTGACCCAGTTTACTGCCAATTAATGGCACCGTTTGTCCTTTGCTCCAGCGATCAGGAAAGTTGCACATTCTAGAGTTCCATGGTGAGATATTTTTTCGCTTGTTTTTTTGCTGATTTTTCACACATGCTCTTTACTTTTAAATTTGGCGCCCACTAAGTGTTAAAACTGCCTACATGTTTGTAACACATAAAAATTGAGTTCCAGGATGGTTCAAATTCTTTTTTTTAGATGTATTTGGTTTTTCAAGTTTCCACTAAACCAATTTAAAAAATTAGAATTCATTACTAGTGTCCTTGGTACTTTAAGAATATTCGATATTGCATGTTTAAATTAAGCCGCCTTATGTATGGTTTGGTTGTTGTTTTTACATATATCGATATAAACTGTATTTTGAGCTTCAATTCACAGTTCAAAATTTTGGGTTTAAGTCTCTAATACATAGAGGTTATAAGCCTCTAATATATAGCGGTTACGGGATCTTGTTGTACCACGAGGAGTTTTATAGTACTGTTGACATAGGGAACCAAAATCTGTACGACTATTTTAAAAAAGTGCTAATACAAATTTGACTTTGATAATTTCAGTTTCTCAGCCCCCTGAAATCTCTAAATCAAAGTTACGTCAAGAGTTATGTCAGCATGATAGTCTTGCACCCTACATGGGAGCAATCGACAAGCAGGGGTTCGAGATGATCCAAATAAGCACAAAGAAACACTACGGTGACTTCAACATTGACTTGCTTGATATTGAGGCTTATAACTCAAGTAAGAGCGAATCATTATATAAATATAAAATATTTAAACTCATAATTATATATGATATAAAACTATAATATAAACTCAAGTAAGAGCGAATCATTGAAATCAAACTCATTTATTTTTTTTATGATTAAACAGACCTTTGTTTCTAATTTTGACTAATCAAAACGCTTCAGGAAGGATTTTTTTATATTTTGAACCACTGCCAACCCCCCCCCCCCCCCCCCTCAATACCAAACAAAAACTAGAGGGATTGGAATCCAGCGTACCTATACAACTTAGAACTCTATCTTAACTGTAAGAATTACAATTTACATATTACAACCAAAAAACTGAATTTCATCTTCATTTCCCAATATTCGATATCGAAGATCCACTGGCAATTTAAAAGAAAAAAAAAACATTGTTTACCATTCAAATTTCTCATACCCGTTAATAGACCTGACACTTTGATTTAACTAAAACTTATAATATGTTCTATTGGTTGTGGTGGAGCATCGAGTCTAAGAAAACAAGAAGAAATTACCATAGAAGCGCATAAAAAACACTGAAAAATTATCTTATTGCAACCATCTTAAAATACGAGCCCACTTTTTATTTGAGTGAAATTTGAGAAAAATATTTTTGATTTTTTGGAAAAAAAAAATTTTCTTCGCGGAAGCTATGTCAAATCTGACCATTCTTTTTGGTAAATTTCAAAGTATTTCTTAATAAATTCTAAAATGAATCCCTCATTTTTAATTCCTTTTAAGGTCACTGACCATCTCAAGTAACAATTAGATTTTGTAAAACATTCCACGGTTGAGGCAAAAAGTCATCTTTTCCCTGAGCAGTATAGCCCTGTCTAACGTAGAAATGAAAGAATGGCAAACAGTGTGTCTGTAGTGGAGGCGATGGAATGCTTCGATATTACAGAATTTTGTAATTTTATCGAATCGGTAAATACTCGCTCTGCTCCTTGCACTTCCACACTTAATTCAATTTTGTTGTGCAATTAACATTTTATGTCTTTCAGGTTTCTTGAAATAAAATTTTCAGCCTTGAGACGGTTGTTGAGTGTCTGCTCAACCACATTCAGCCGTAAAACCATGATTAAAAAAAAAAAAAAAAACATTACAAAACGCATCATGATTGGGCAGAATAGAATGCTTCATCGCAACACTGACAAACCGGAAACTGAAAAAGGTAAAGAAACGGCACTAGACTTTACAGTCTATACCGACGGTGCTAATCTCCGTGTCATAGCCTTTCAGCCAGGAAATGTCATGGAAACCGGCTATCCTGGGCTGTTGCATACCTTTTCTGGTTCCCTTCCCCAGGTTTTTCCAGAAACTCATTTCGAGCTGGGTCAATTCAAGATGAGCTTACTTAGTCACTCAGCTGACCCCCGTTCCAAACCAAATAATTGCGACAACGGACTGGAACACCAGCCCTGAAGGACATAGCATTGCAAGTTCACCCCGTTATTAATATCCATATTTTACACTAAGAACCAGCATTTATAGGTAATAAAATAACAGCTGTAATAGCTATAAATACCTATAGATTTCGAAACGACGTTGCATCTCACGCCTGCTGGAATAAAGCTTTTTATGTTCAGCTAAAAACTTTTTAAACCTTCTTGCGAGTTTCTTTTCTTCTTTCTTCTCGTTTCTCGAGTTCTTAACTTCCTAAAAAGAGGAAGCCGGTAAATTTCTTTTCTCGCAGATTCTTGACGTTCCTATTTTCGTAATATAGTATTAATTGAAAAAAAACAATCATACCAAATTTCACGGGTCCGTGATTTGTGTCTTTTCAGTTTAATTCATTTAATTGCAAAATGACAAAACACAGAACATTAATCTAAGTGGCTGCCAAAAGAAAGATATAACAGCACTTGAAACTGGCGACCGCATTTACAACAAACACTTAACAAACAAAACTCTTAAAAACAGAACAAAACAAACAAACGAAATAAATAATGATAAACAAACAACCAAATTATGACCGATCTCTAATAATGAAAATGGGGGAAAAATAATAAACAAAAATCAAAAAGAGAAAAGAAAAGGAAAAACAAAACAAAAAATCATCTATGAACCAAGACCCCAAATATTTTTTTTTCTCTTCAATAAACTAAGGTGCCCCACCACCCATATGCTTTACGGTAGAGAATTCCAAACCATAGGACCTAGATATCTGACAGAAAAACCTAGTCTAGTTCCACTTCTGTATTCAGTGATTAGATTATCAGCATTGCGGGTACTATAACTATGAAGTGATTTATTTTCTCTGTAAAGACCATGAAATACCTGACACGACAATATTCCTGCTTGGTAGCCACGAAGTCACCCTAAGCCTTTTAGGTTTATTATAACATGGATCATTGTCATTAACATTTTCCAAGCATCCACCAATAAGTCTTACATCTTCGTTTTGAAGAATTTGTTCTCCTTTAAAATTTGAATAAAACTTGCTTGACCACAACACACATCCATATGGGATATATTGGTGGACTAAAGCATTATATAAAATTAATAAAATTTGTGGCGGTGAAACACTCTTAACCCTTTCAGTCATTTTGTTCTCAGTTGAGAACATACCATTATCTGCCACCTAGTGTCTTATGTTACAGGTAAATATGCATTCAAATTAGCGCGCCATAAGCTTCATTCATCAAGAAATAATCTGAAAAAAGTTTGAAAGTTCTAACTTCAAAACTCCATTTTATACAAAAGTTTGAAGTTGAGGAATGGATGGATCTCAAAATAGTGCAGAACCAGGTAAGACTCCAGTCTATGTGTAAGAATATGGATGAATCTAAGGCCATAAACAACTAATACTTAGACAAGATAAGTAGAGACATCTAGTGGCCAAAAATAGACTAACTGCGTGAACACTGGAGGGCAGGCGATTTTTCTCAAACTACGTGTCCTCAACCGAGTACAGTGTGATCAACGCATAGCAAACTGAGCAAGCGGCGTGTAATTTTTACATTGCTTTTTTCGTTGTTTCTTTCAAATAACGAAATTTTCCCGCCTTCGGTCCTTCGTTCACTTGGTTGATAATACTTCCAAAGACCCTGATAACTTGGATCGTCTTTGGAAAGTGCGACCTATTATTGATATTGTGCAGAAGAAAACGCAGACTATTTCTCCGTCTGAGCACCTCTCCTGTGACGAGCAGATGGTCCCTTTTACTGGAAACCTTGATATCAAACAGTATATTCGGGGAAAACCTTGCCCATGGGGCATCAAAATCTTCGTGCTGTGTAATGCGGATGGAAGAGTACTCTCTTTTGAAATTTATCAGAGCAAAAAGACGAACATGGCTGAAGAGTACAAAAGCTTTGGCCTCGGAGCAGGTATGGTTTTGAATCTTGCTGGACGACTTCAGCTTGTGGAATTTACTAAAATTTATTTCGACAATTTCTTTACGTCTTTGGCTTTGCTGGAAAGACTAAGTGAGATGGGCCTCTACAGAACAGGCACTATACGAGGCAACAGGCTTCAGGGAGCTAGGCTGGAAACTGATTCTGACATGAAAAAGAGAGGAAGGGGATCATTCTGTGAAGTAGTGGCTAGTAGTGGAGATACCTGCTTGGTGAAATGGATGGACAACAGATCAGTTATCCTTGCATCGAATATGATTGAAAGTGGAGCAGTGAACAAGGTACGCAGATGGTGTAAACAAACAAAAGCCTACTTGCAGGTTGACCAGCCCCAAGTTGTATCCCTGTATAACCAGTATATGGGTGGAGTGGACAAGATGGATCAAATGCTATCATATTACCGAACATTCATTAGATCTAAGAAATGGACCATGAGACTGATCTTCCACATGGTCGACCTATCCATCTGCAATTCATGGCTAGAATATGTAGCTGATCGGAAGGCCAAAGCAGAACGCTCGATGGACTTGCTCTCCTTCCGCATGGAAATAGCAGAGGCGCTTACGTCTGCTGAAGGCATGACCCCCAGAAGAAGGGGTCACCCAAGGAATCTCACCTCTAGTGAGGAGGACGAACATGAAAATGTAGACGAATCAGCATCTCGCAAAAGAAAGATGAAGTTTCAGCGTCCGTGCTCAGCAGTGAAAAATGATGCATTCTCTCATTGGCCTCAAAAAGTAAAGGGCCAGAGTAGGTGTAAAAACTCGCCATGCGTGTTGAAAACTCCCACTATGTGTTTGAAATGCAATGTTCCATTGTGTCTAGAAGAGGACAGGAACTGCTTCAAAGAGTTCCACATTAAAAAGTGAAATTTGTCTGTACCTAGTATTTTTTTATAACTTCTCAATAAACTCACTATATCTGATGAAAAACTACAAAGTTGATCACACTGTCCTCAACTGAGTACACGCTAGAAAACATAGAAAGGTTCCTCCAAAAAATCTAAAAAAAATTGACGATGATTAGGTACCCCAAGGTGTCACGCAGTCTGGTTTTTAGAATTTTCCATCGAAGGAAAATAATTCGTGACTGAAAGGGTTAAAATGTCGAATCGCTCCAACTCCTTGTGCAATTATCGTTGCGACAATACCACTATGTCGTTTCTATGAAAGATTTTATTCTAGGTAGAAATAGAGGTATCGCGTCTCGTGCAATTGTTTTACTGGCTTCTTCGAAATTTTTTTTTTTTTACATTAATGTCCTTGGGCTCACCTACTCTTGAATATAAAATAAAACTTGTATTCGCATTACTAACAGAGAGTAAGCTTAAACTAGTAAAAATATAAGAACGATTTAAAACACGATTAGCTTTCAAAATCAAAAAATGAAACACTGACTTGAAAATGTTAAAAGCAGTGTCATCACCAAACGAGGTCAGACAAGAACCTGGCAGGTAAAACCTCATCGTATCAACATATATCAAATACAGTAGAGGACCAAGCACCGAGCCTTGTGAGACCCCACAAGCTACAGGAAATGGGGTAGAAACGACGTCGTCAATCATAACATTAATAAACCTACCGTTCAAATAACTTTCAAACCATTGAAAGTGCATGATCCTTTTATATTTTAGCATTCTAATCTTGTTTAAAAATCAAAGAATACTGTTAGGGGAATTTTGTTCCTTTGTAGACAATTATTTACGTTATCAACGAGGTGAATAGCAGCATGACTAGTTGAGTGGCATCTCCAAAAACTGGAAATAAACACTGAACTTAGCAACATCAGAACTCGGTTCTTTTCTGTGTGGTATCCCCGAAATCCCACCATTTTAATGCTTTTTCCCACGACTCAGGACTTGCTCGTTTCTACGAATCAGTCTGCAGCCAAGCTTCACATTCCTGTAGTTTGCACTTATCAAGCTGCGTTAAGTGGAAGCAAATTTCAGTACGCAGCTTGCACTTGTCTGGTTTTGGTATCAAATTAAGACCTATCTCGGTTTCGCATGCCGTTCCCAGGGGACACCTGATTATGGATCGAATGTCCTTAAATGATTCCAACTTAAACAAGATATAACAAGCCTATCTTTCAGCTCAAAAACAGGTGCAGCATGTTAGGTTCACACGTCCAAGATGTGTCTTCAATGATCTATAATTCAGCTCCCTGGATGGTTCCAGCTAGATTTAACAAAGTGCAATATTCCCACTTTTTCTACTAAAATATGTCTCTGACAAATGGGCCGATTATGCGATTTAAGACTCTGTGACTACCTGGCTCATACCTCCACTTCTTCTGGAGGCGCATCTTTTAAATACTTGAAACCACTTCGAGAAAAATAGTTATTTTAAAATTGGATACAAAGCCTTAGAGGAGGAGGTGGGGGTAGTTCTATATTTTTGCGGAGGCAAAAAGGAATGGGTAGGTGTTGGCTACTCTCCGACTATGTTGCACTCTCAGAAAAGAGCAAAAGGATTGCGATTTCCCGTTGAAGGAATCCCCTTAAAAATTCCTAGGACCATCCGTTCTAAACGAAACGGCGGTAAAAAAAAAAAATACATGAGAGACAAGTCGCTCTTTGCTAAGTCAACACTACTGAGTCAGCTCTGAGCACTTTCACACCCTACAATTTTTTTTTTGTTGATGCTGCTTGAAGCCAGAAGATTAGACTATAATTTATTTTATTATCTGTTAGCTTAAGTTTGATTAATGTTCCACCCAAATATCTACCCAAGATTTAATATAATAAACTAAACTATCATTCATTGAATTTATAAATTAAATTAAACCAGATCTACTTGCAATTTGATCAATGTCTTAATCTCCCAAAAAGACTTCAGCCTTTTAGATTCTTACGAACTACTGTCCCCACTTGAGGGATGAGTGCCAAAACTTAACACAAAATGTTACTCACCTTTTTGAGGTTTCGGTTTTTCTTCATATGGCGATTGTCCTGTGAAAAAAACAATTCTTAAAATAGTGGAGGAACTGAAACTGTAACAACTACAGCTATTTCCTTACTTTACCGAATTACTGCCAGCGAAAGAAAGTATACTAAAACTACAGGTCGAACTTGAAAGAATCCGAGTTGAAGTCTGAATGCTAGAGCCAAATTCCTTTTTCAGTTTATCGTCAGTCGTCTGCTTCCCAGAGATCACAAGTGTTTTCCCTCAATAGAAACCAAAACTCTAAAAAATGGAATTTTGATACCAATAGCTACATCAAAAGAATCGCATTTTAATGCTAATTTTAAATATATAAGTTTCATCAAGTTTAGTCTTACGCACCAAAAGTTACGAGCCTGAGAAAATTTGTGTTATTTTAGAAAATAGGGGGAAACACCCCCTAAAAGTAATAGAATCTTAACGAAAATTACACCATCAGATTCAGCGTATCAGAGAACCCTACTGTAGAAGTTTCAAGCTCCTATCTACCAAAATGTGGAATTTTGTATTTTTTGCCAGAAGGCAGATCACGGATGCGTGTTTATTTGTTTGTTTGTTTTTGTTTTTTCTTTTTTCTTTTTCCCAGGGGTGATCGTATCGACCCAGTTGTCCTAGAACGTTGCGAGAGGGTTCCTTCTAACGGAAATGAAAAGTTCTAGTGCCCTTTTTAAGTGACCGAAAAAATTGGAGGGCACCTAGGCCCCCTCCCACGCTAATTATTTTCCCAAAGTCAACGGATCAAAATTCTGAGATAGCCATTTTACTCAACGTATTTGAAAAACCTTATAACTATGTCTTTGGAAACGACTTACTCCTCCACAGTCCCCATGGGAGGGGCTACAATTTACAAACTTTGACCAGTGCTTACATATAGTAATGGTTATTGGGAAGTGTACAGGTGTTTTCAGGAGGATTTTTTGGTTGGGGGAGGGGTTGAGAAGAGGGGGATATACTGGGGGAACTTTCCATCGAGGAATTTGTCATGGGGGAAGAAAATTTCCATGAAGGGAGCGCAGGATTTACTAGCATTATTTAAAAAAAAAACAATGAAAAAATAAATATGAAAAAGTTTATTTCAGCTGGAAGTAAGGAGCAGCATTAAAACTTAAAACGAACAGAAATTATTACCCATATGAGGGGCTCATCTCCTCCTAATACCTCGCTCTTTACGCTAAAGTGTTTTTAGCAATGTCAACTATTTATTCTACGGCTTTTGTGATTCAGGGGTCATTCTTAATGAATTGGGACAAAATTTAAGATTTAGTGTAAAGAGAGAGGTACTGACGAGGTGGCGAACCCTCTCATATGTGTAATAAAAACATGAGAATAAAACATTCTTTTCGTAAGCTAGTTTATGAGTTACGTATATCTTTTACTAATAAAAAGATTCGTAAAAAATTAAAAGTTCTAGTTGCCTTTTTAATTTACCAAAAATTGGAGGGCAACTAGGCTTCCTCCCTCGCTCTTTTTTTCTCAAAATCATTCGATCAAAATTATGAGAAAGCCATTTAGCCAAAAAAAAAAAAATGCAAATTTCGTTTTAATTATTTCTCTGCAGAGCCAAAATCAAAACATGCATTGATTCAAAAATGTTCAGAAATTAAATAAAAAAAACAAGTTTTTTCAACTGAAAGTAAGGAGCGACATTAAAACTTAAAACAAACAGAAATTACTTCGTATATGAAAGGGGCTGCTTCCTCATGAACGCCCCGCTCTTTACGCTAAAGTTTTTTACTGTTTTAAAAAGAAGAGTTGAGAGAAAGAGTCAAACTTTAGCGTAAAGAGCGGGGCGTTGATGAGGAAGGAGCCCCTTTCATATACGAAGTAATTTCTGTTCGTTTTAAGTTTTAATGTCGCTCCTTACTTTCAGTTGAAAAAACTTGTTTTTTTTTATTTAATTGCAATCAAGAACTCACTGTAGTGAAAACAGATATTTATGTTGCCTTGTCTTGCAATAAGCTTGGCAACTTCACTCGCAAATTTAGAGAGGACGCAAGCGCAGAGAGTAGTCATACATAAATTATATCGACATAATCCCTTTTAGAATTAATTTAAAGGCGATGCAATTCAATCAGATTATGTGACACAAAAAGAGTATATTAGATATAAAGCACACTTTAGAGTCAATTCAAGCATTTGAGACAGAATGGTAAGCGTGTCATTCATCAGTCTGAAGAGTTTATGTACATGCAGAGAGAATTATTGAGCAACAACTTGTCGATTTTTTAATCAGAAGCAATGAACTAAAATTGTCAAAGCAAGATGCCTAGTTCTATGACCAAAGCTGGATATCAAAGAAAGAAGTATTAGACGGTATGTTAAAGTCTTTGTTTGTGCTGCCAATAATTTTAAAATTTAGTGCAATTGACAAAATAAATGAAACAAGACTAGAAATAGTTACGCTAAACGGGCAAGATTATTTATAAGGATCGACATCAGATCAAAGTCAAGTACTGAAAGGGCCTAAAAATAAAAGAAGAATAGGATGAAGAAAGACCATTCAAAAGACTTCCTGTTTTTAGTTTATAAGTAGAAGACGGAATTATTACTTTAATAGCCACAAAGGCCAATCGTATCATATTTTCTGCAAAAATAAATTAAGAAGGAAATACTACTACGTTGTTCAAAACAACAATTTTTAAAACATCAAGATTTTTATGTTTATTAGATTTATATTCTCCTTGCATATTATATGCAACATTTCGGCCATATTTCTAAAAATTAGACTTCCAAAAAACCATATTCATATACTTCTACTGCTAATACAACTCGTCACAGCATTAAGCCGCCTGAGGTCAACCCAATCGCAGTCTATTAAAAGTTTCCCTCTTTACACCCTACAAGGAAGTTTTTATTTCCTTTAAATCCTACTTTATGACATCCTCCCATCCCAACCACGGACGACCCGCTTTCCGTTTAACCCTAGACGGCGGGCCGAAAAGGACAGTCTTCGGCAAGCTGTCATCCTTCATTCGCAGAACGTGCCCAAGCCATCTCAACCTTTCTCTTATTATAGCCCTAGAAAGCGGGATTGAACCACACTTTTCGTACAGCCTACTGTTTGGAATACGGTCAGTCATCTGGGCAATTTCACTGGAAAAAATCTATCAAATCTTCATCCGCTTTTCAAAGCGCCCATGCTTCAGAGCCCCTGTCATCTAGACCACTGTCATCACAGTTGCTCCCAACATTCTGATCTTGGTTTACAGTCTCATCTTTTATACTTCCGAACTTTTTTTTAACTGCGAAAAAAAAAAAAAAAAAACACCATGAGCCTTGGCTATTCTACCTTCGGCATCTTCACTGCTCCCACCGTCTTAACTAATAATACTACCAAGATAAGTGAAGCTGTCCACCTGATCAATCTTTTCGCTACCCAACGTCACCTTTTCATCTTCACTTATTCCCAGCCTTAGTGACTTGGTCTTCTGAACATTAATTTTCAAACCTATTCTAGCACCCAGAACTCGCAAAACCCCTAAAAGTTCATTCATTTTGCTCACACTTTCAGCTGGGATACTTAAATAATCGGCATAATCTAAGTCCATGAGGTTTTTCCCTCCACATTTTATTTCGTAGTCTCCCATTGCCTTTCATAAGCTGCTTAAAACAAAGTTTATCAAAATGATCCATATAAAGGGGGATAGAACAAAACCCTGCTTAACTTCTGATTTAAAACGAAACCAGCTGCTAACCTCATTTCCAACCTTAACCGCAGCAGTATTATTCTCGTACATAGCATTAATCACTTTGATATATTAGTCTGGCATACCATACAAGGAAAAGACCTTCACTAAAGCTCTTCTATCAACAGAATCGAACGTTTGCTGTGTCTATAAAACAGAGAATCAAAGGTGTTTGATAACTCAGGCATTTCTAAATTATTAACCTAGGAGTTAAATTTTGATCGACACATCCTCTACCTTTCCTAAAACAACCCTTTCCTGCATGACTTTGTCTGCAGCATCTCTCAATCTAAAAAGATGCCTCGATAATTACCACACTCATTCCTGTCACCTTTCTTATACAGTGGGTTAAATGAGAGTTTTCCTAAAATCGCTAAGTACTTCCTGTTTTTCAAAAATCATATTCATAATCTTCAGTAACTTATTTCTAACCTCAGAGCCACCACATTTAAGAAACTCATTTACCACACTATCAGCACTTGGAGCCGTATTATTTTTTTAATGCTTTTAATACTATCGCTAATTCTTCCTCGCAAAACAAATCTTCTTTCACATTCAAGGTATCACAAGCTTTTTCAATTTATTCTATATCTTTTCCTGCAACTCTAGCTTTGTTTAGCACATTCTCAAAAGGTCCTGCCCATCTCTCTTTAACTCTTTCCTTATCACTAATTGTAGCCCCGTTCCAATCTCTAACTGGGACAAATCCGGATTGACTACTCTCTCTCAATTTATTAACGTGCCAGTACTATACTTTGCCGTTTAGCTGCATCTTCCAGATCCTTGGCAATTTTATCCAAAGCCTCCGCTTCATACCTCCTTAGTTCATATTTCAATACTTTCTCCACTTTCTTTACATTCCTTTTGTTTTCATATGATCTATCATTCAGATAATTCTTGTACAAGCCCCTTCTCCTCTCTAATTAACGTAAAGTTTTCTAGCTGCGCTTTCAACTTTCTTCCCTAAGACACCATCAGCAACTTCACTGATTGTTTTCCTAAAACTATTTCATCCATCTTCCACACTGTCAAGTTTTAAACTCTCCAGTTTATAACTCAACTGTTCCTGAAACTTTTCTCTCAAATTTTCATCCTGGAGTCCAACAACATCATAACTTCCCGGGAGGTAGTTACCCTTCCAAAATTTCAGCTTTAAATTAACCCTAGACACTACTAGATGGTGACCTTTACTTTTATAATCAATAACAACACTCCTGTATACCCTATTATCTTGTATTGATCCTGCCAGACTTCAGTTTGCAATAACACACTCAATAAGGTTTACTGTCTTAACATCCCGTGAATACCATGTTAACTTATGGGTCATTTTATTGCCAAAAACCGTATTGGTCATAACTGGATTGTTATACCTACAACATTGCAGCAGTCTGTAGCCATTGCTGTTTTCCCTTCCTACACCAAATTTACCGAGGCTGGGATACCATCTATCCCTATTTCTATCAACCTGGGCGTTAAAATCACCTAATAAAACCCTTTATTTCTACCTGGAACCCTGTCTATTTGCTCTTGTAACTGTAAGCAAAATTCATCTGAGTCAGTAGTGTCTGTCAGTTGGTTCTACAGGGGCATATAGTACTATAACTGATACCCTGAACTTTTTAGTCATAAAATGAGCGATTAGTATTCTATTTTTAATACCTTGCCAGTCTAAACAAGACTTAGCAGCTTTCTTATTCATCATGAGCCCTACTCCCTGTCTATGTACCAAATTCTTCTATCCATCCTTCAAAATAAATTCTATATCACCTAATTTCATGCGTCATACCCCAAGGATATGAATTTCTGAAACTTCTAATAAGTCCAGTTCGAATCGTCAGTCAAAATGTCAATACCATAGTTATTTCTTAACGTCGTAACATTCGAAGTTCCAATATTCATATTCTTTAAATCATTGAAATTATTATGCCCTCGGTAAAAGGAATGGTCCTGGATACCAGTGCAGGATGGGGACCAAAACATCTTCTCAAGTCTATACCGAAGCGCTTAAGTCAGCTTAGAACCGGACAGCAAGAAGTTCCTGGGCCTCAAGTATGAATGCTTTCCATGTACTGCTTTTCACTAAAACAACAATGACAGACCGAGAATTATTAAAATCAAGTTGTGTTAAATTGTTAATTTTGTAAGTTTTTTTAACTATTGAAAGCAAGTTTTCATGTAATTGTACATGTACAGCGAACATTTTTTCCCATCATTATCATTCTTAGTTCATTATATACTGTGACACGTGTCATGTCATGGCTAAAGTTTATGTGGCAAATATTGTTAGTTACCCTACACTCATAGAGGTACAAAATCCTGGAAGATCAGAACTTCTTGGGGAGGGAGTCAGGTGCCTCCATACCTACTTTTTGTGCTAGAAGTTTCTGACATGGCAATCATAAGGGAAGCTATTATAGTTATCCGTATACATTAATTTTAGATTGTGTATCGTATTGGCACTTTCAACTCTTCTCCCCTCCCCGTCATTGACACCAATTGGGGCGGGGACATTTTTTCACTCCTCCCTCCACCCTAGATTTCAGAAACACATTTATGTTGGGTTTTTCATTGAAAAATACCCTTTTTGGTATTTTCAGTGGAAAAATCGTAAAAAATTTAGATTTTAAAAGAATTTGTTCCAGAACAAATCTTTTTAGATTAGCAATATGTAAACAAAACTAAAGATTTCCTTTAACTTTCTTATATGGATTAACCATTATGTGAGCCATTCAGACACTAATTCACCTAATCCACCGAACAAAAAGCAGAGATAATCCAAAAGGAAGAACCACTGCACCAATCAACCATAGGAAAAATGAACACTATTTTTTTTTTACGTTTGCTCGTATGCTCAAATGCAGAATATGTTTTTAAGCAAGTTTACAAGTATACATATAGCTGAATTAGCTCTCAGGGAAATTACTATTTGTTCGATGGCTTAAAGGCTTTCTGACCTTTTGAGTACTTACCACTCCTTCTAGGGAACATCCTTTTGCAGTCAAAAATAACAAGCCAATCAAATACTTTGATGCTAAAACATTGATTAACGTAGAAAGCAGAACTGATCAGGCAGGTTCAAAAACAATACAAAGAGACACATGAAAGACTTGAATTGATCTATAATAGGCACAATAAAGCAGAAATCAAATACAGAGAACTTTCCCTGTTCCTACAAAGAAACATTAGTCAAAAAGCAAATATGTTATATAGTACAAAAATAAGACAAAACCAATACAGAACCAAAGCTAGACAAAGCAAAAGTTACTGAATAGCAAATAAAAACTGGACAATATAATATGCTAGATAGAGTATATTCATACTTTGTCTGCTGGAACACAGTGGGAGTCAATAAGTTTCATTTTTTCCTCCATCCATGGCTGTGAGATAACCTTCACGCTACAAATAAACTGTCTGTCTTCAGGACCGGGAGTGCATTCAGTAAATGACTCAGAACATGAAGACATAAACATGGAAATATCCAGGTAGTACAAGATTCCAGCTACAACCTAAACATTTTCTCGCATATTATTACATGTTAAAATTTAAAAATAATTAGCACAAACATGTGGCCACGCAATGTACCAAGCAATTTATACCAAAAATGATCTTTACACAGTAGACATTATCCCCTAGCCCTTATTCATAAGTAAAATATCTGAGCTAAGTTGATAATATAATAGAACAAAAAAAAGGTAGAAGAAGAAAGAAGATGTACACTGAATAAAAGAAAAAATAATAGGAAAAAATATGGAAAAACATTAGGTTATAAATTTAAACAAATGATCAAAGCAGGAGAAAAACTAAACTAAATATTCCAAAATAATTCAACTAATTGTGGTTATAAGCAAAGACTGATCCTTTTCACTTGTTACCAACCCTAAAAATGGAAGTTAAACAACAATTTATGCATTTAAAGAACATCCTTTTCATAGTGAAATCCAATATGACAAATTAATTCAGTTTAATAGCTATTTTCATGATAAAATTTTATTGGTGTCAGAAACAGGTGAAACAAAGAGTTGCAATTTTGGTTGAAAATTATTACATCAAACTCAACTTTGCCTGTTCAGCCAGGTTTCATCCTCAATCTTCATTAGGAAACAAAACGAAAATCAAATTTCCTTGAAGACAAATGATCACTAAAACAGAAGGTTGCAAACAAATGCATGTTTATACCATTTCTAGTTGTGTTTTTTTGCCAATGATAGTCTTATCGAGATAGCAGTCATAGAACATTTTAGGTCATCCAAAGGGAAACCTTAATTTTTAGTTTCCTTATTCGCAAACCTATTATTTATCATAACTAATCACTTAGCATCAACTATATAAGCCACAGAATAATACTATCGATCCAAAGGAAATTATATGTGAGTAGAAAACAAAAGAGTTATTTAAGTGTATTATTAAAACTACTGAACTATAATGCGCATTGTGCAACTTAAAAGCTCACCTGCTTTCTTCCTTTAATGATCTTTGAAAATACACGTTTGTTATCATCATCATCATAGGCATCCAAGGTACTCAGAGCAAAGTTTGCTGCTCCAACAACAGTTTCATCTTCAAGATCTTCAATGGAAGAAATCCCTCCTAAAATTAGTAACATTCTTAGATTTTTAATACTAGTATTCAGTTTCTCAGTGAGGATTGTTTCAGGAAAAAGTAGAAAACCAGAGGCAATAGAAAACAAGTGACAGCAAGAGCTCATATGGCACTTCTGACGAGGTCAGAAGAGCCAAGAGCGCATATGGCATGAGCTCTAGCAAAATTCTAAGAATCAATACATTGATCTAAAAGGAAAATCAGACGCCTAATGCCGGTCGGGATTTAAAAAAAGATCTCTGAGACATAAGGTCCTTCTAAATATCAAAATTCATTAAGATCAGATTACCCACTCGTAAGTTAAAAATACCTGGAGTCTACCAATGTCGTAGCTTCCCAGAAGGTTGCTATTCGTCCAAAATTTCAGCTTTAAATTAACCCTAGACATTACTAGATAGTGAACTTTATTTTGATTTTTAACGTCAATAGCAGCACCCCCTATATATCCTAGTATCTTGTATTGATCCTCTCAGTCTTTGGTTTACAGTAACATAATCAATGAGATTAGCTGTCTAACCATCATGTGAATACCATGTTAACTTATGAGCCAAATATTGTATTGGTTATAATTAGATAATTATACCTACAAAATTTTAGCAGTCAGTAGGCATTACTTTTTTCTTTTCCTACACCAAATTTGCTTAGGCTAGGACACCATCTATCCCTATTTATGCTAACCTAGGCGGTAAAATCTCATATTTAAAACATCATATTTGTACCTGGTACCCTGGCCAATGTAAAATTTATCTCACGAGTAAGGAATGCTACATACTCTACTCCCTATAACGCTGCAACTTTGATATTTCCCAGAATTTAGAAAGTTACCCAAATGTCTGATCAATTTGAAGCAAGTTTCAAGCTTCTCACCAAGAACTGGTACATAAGGTAAAGGAACATACCTGTTTGAAATTTTAGAATGCAAAGGCTGGGGTTCTTGTTTTTTTGTGCTTAATTTGCTATTTCATTTATAAATTCAATTGGATAGCCAATACAAAATAAAATATGCCTCAAATACAATAATTCACTCTCAAAATACTCTGAAGAACAAATTTTATATACACTATCAACTAATGAAATTGGGTGATATGAATGTAAGTTCAGATATCTGTCATTATGAGTTTATTTTCTGTATATTGAAAAAGCAATCTGTTATCTCCTATTGCTAACAAAACATTCAGAAAAGGCAGCCTTTACTGTTCTTCCAATCCTAGCATAGCTTAATTTTTTTTAAACCTGTTTAGATGGTCAAGAAATAGAATTAAGGACTCAAGTCCATATTCCTAAATACATAAAATTGTGTCCATGAATCGAGTTCAGAAACAAGAGCCAGACAAAAAAATTGAATAGCACACATTTCGATACCATCCATGAAAAGATTAGCCAAAAGCGGACTTAAAGGAGCAACCATTAGTTAACATACAATCTGTTGATAAAACTCTGCTCTAAACCTCAATAAAAGGAATACATATAGACTACAATTACCAATTTCATTATAACATGAATATCCATGCTTGTTTTTTTTTTTTTTAACATTATCCCTTTGGAAAGTAGAAATGTAGCATTAATTTTTTAAAGTAGTTTCAGAATATGTTTCCTTCTGGAAAGGAAAACAACTAAAACTAATAACTATACTAGGGAGAGCATAAAAAAATGCATTAAGTGGTGTTTTTGTACACCAGTTTCGTGGTTGACCTCTCCACAAGAAAACACTACAATGCTGAAAATTATGTCAAAACATTCAAAAATTCTTATTTATATCATTCTTAAGAGTACATCACTTTTCTTTACCCTTATCCCCTCCCCCAACTAAAAATATACAATCAGAATTCACTCCATAAACTTTCATAGATCTACTCTTTTTTTCAAATTAATTTAATGGGAAAGAATCAGCTTCAACGGCAACAAATATCAGTAATATTCATGGAGTGTGTATAATTTGGGCACACTAGGGGGAGTTAGGGGTAAAGTTATGTGTTTTTATGAATAATATCAAACGGAATTTTATAATTCTTTAAAAGCAGTTTTCACAATTGTATTGTATTTTGTTCTGAAGGGGCCAACCCTTAAACCAGAAGCATGTTTGATACATGTGCAGGGCAGTGGCTCTCTGGAAGGAGATATTACTGACTTAAAGCTCTTGCTTGGCAGCATAGCCAGCGTAGAGGGAACCAGACGTCAGCCCTGTTAGTCGTCTTCAGAGTAGCCTATTTTGGGCGCAAGGTAGGAGCTTCGTTGGAGTCAATGCACCATGCAATGAGTTGACAGCGGATGATATCTGCCCATCTAGTGCATGGTCTACCTTCTGGGACGTTTCCAGCCATTTGCAGTTGGATCAAAGTCAAAGAAAAGTTGGACAGGCGTTTGAGTAGGTTGGCAAAGCAAACGACTGTACAAATACAGTGAGTGGTACTCAAACTGTTTTAGACAGTGTTGGCAATTCAAAAGACCAGAGGATCTACATGTTCCATACCCTTTTGAGCCCTCTAATGCGCTTGATTTTGCAGAGGTGTTTCCTATCGACAGCATCTACATTCATCATCTCTAACTGAGTCAAAGACCAAGTCTCTGATGAGTACAACACAACGCAGAGTAGATACGAGTTTTTGTGAGAAGGCTTATCTGGGTTTGTGGAATATTGTTCTCAGAAGATGGCAGAAAACGGCTCTTGCCTTTGCCACCCTTGCTGATATCTCTGCTTTTAGATTACTATTTGAGCAGACAATTGAACCAAGAGGTGAACTGCTTAACTATCTCAACATTTTGGCCACATACTTCTATAGATCTCAGGGGGTCGCATGGTGTCCACAGCCATTATTTGGTCTCACTCCAGTTTACATTTAAACCAAGTTTGTTTGCAGCAGATGCTTTCGCGACAGTTTTGATGCCATCAAGATTTTTAAACACTAATGCAACATTGTCAGCAAAGTCAAGATCTGACAGAACTCTTCCAGCAAAATCAATGCCAAACGGATATGCCAGCAGTGCTTTGTTGATAACATGGTCCATGACAGAGTTGAAGAGCTTGGGAGCAGCAGTGCAGCCTAGCTGAACATAATTTCTAATTTGAAAACGTGATGAGAGCTGCCCATTTACAATGACATTGCTTTCAGTCTTATAGTATAGCTCTTTGAGCAGATTGACAATTTTCTTAGGCATGCCAGCAGATTGAAGGATTAGCCAGAGTGACTGTCTGTTGACAGAGTTTAAATCAAATCAAAAATAGAGGAAGAAAATGTATGCCTTTCTCTTATATTCTAGAAATTAAAGTAAAAAATTGAAAACCTCTTGAAAATTGAAAAAAGAAATATATGTTGTTTTCAATAAAGAGCAAATTATGTTCTAGTCTTGAGAAGGAACAGAGGTTGTCATCCCCATTCATGTTAATTTTTGCTTGTTTTGAGTAAATTTGATCTATGCTCTTTGAAAACCTGGATACACTTACACTCTTTTGATTTCTTTAAATGTGAGAGCAGAAATAGTAATAGTGGTAGTCTCAAAAGTTTCAAATTAATATCCCTAGTAGTTCTCAATATATTGATGAGGTTTCTTATTGGTAACCATACACACATTGCCTTTTAATTAAGTTTTAAAGCAACATTTAGTTTTACATCATAACAGGCCAATTGCATAATTGTGGGGGGTTGACATGCCCAATATCCCTAGAGACATAGCAGCTGGACTGTTCAGCTATGCTGAACAAAATGGCTGTCTCAAAATTTTGACTGGATGTGTTTAGAAAATAAATGGGCTTGGGAGTCATGTGGTGGCGCAGTGGGTTTGACCTTAGCTTGGTAATATGGGACCCAGAGATCGAATCATGCTGCAGGAATGCACTGCAGGGCCGACGCAGGGACCTTAGCAGTCAAGAAGCGTCGTTAATCTGATATAATAATGGGCTTGGGAGGAGGGTTGCTTGCCCTCCAATCTCTTTTTACTCTTAAGAAAAGGCATTAGAACTTTTAATCTTTGAACAAAATGGCTATCTCAAAATTTCTATCAGATGCATTTGGGAAAAAGAAGAAACAGAGTGGGGCTAGTTGCCCTCCTATCACTTTTGACTCTTCTGGTTTTGACTTTTGATTTCGAACTGAATGAGCCAAATCTCAAGTTTTTTAAATTGATTTTTCTGTGTTTATTGACATAGTCTTTTTCATGGAAAAAATATGGTATATCTTTTCAGTTTTCTTCTATAAGAATCCATAGTAAGAGTTGATGTTTGTTTGTTGGAGAAACTTTTTCAACAATTTTGAATCCTAACACAATATTTTTTGTAATTTAATTTTATAGCTTCTGAAGTTGACCTGAAAAATAAAACTTAATATCATTCCCAAAAGATTATGTCTAATCTCTTTGACAACCTTGATACACTTAAATTCTTTTTATCTATTTAAATTGTAAGAGCAGATATAGTAACAGTAGCATTCCCAAAAGTTTCAATTTAATACCCCAATTTTTCTCAAAATATTGCTGAGGTATCTTATTGGTGAAAATGTTTCAAACTTATTTTGTTTTCAGTAAAGAGCAAAATGTATTCTGGTCTCGAGAAGGCATAGGGGTAATCAGCCCTACTCATGATAATTTTTGCTTGTTTGAGTTTGACCTGGCTATTTATTGTAATTTCTTTTCATTTTGAGTTTCATTTATTTATTGATATTAATTTGTGGTAGTTCTACACTTGGAAGATTATTTGGCTTTATATTTGTTCATTATTGGCTTAATGGAGCTCTTTACTTTTCTTTGAAAAACTTGTCCTGTGAAAAAAAGTATGATAAACTAATTTCTGTTCGTTTTTCATTGATATTGTCTTTTCCATGGGGGAAAAAATATAGTATATATTTTCAGTTTTCTTCTATAAGAATCCATAGTATGGGTTGCATTTACACGTTGGAGAAACCTTTTCAACAACTTTTGACTCTCATGCAAACAGTATTATTATGGCACTTGGTATTAACCAAGTGACATAAAGTGATTGCAAATTCAGTCAGTCTGTCTGTCCTGGTTTTGCTAGTTTAGGCAATTCCAGATAGGCTAGGACCATGAAATTTGGCAGACCTATCAGGGACCAGACCAGATTAAATTAGAAATAGTTGTTTCCCCAATTCGGCCATCAGGGGGGGGAGAGTGGGGGGATGGTTAATTCAGAAAAATGAGTTATTTTTAACTTACAAATGGGTGATCAGATCTTAATAAAATTTGATATTTAGAAGAATATCGTGTCTCAAGAGCTGTTATTTCAAACCCTGACCAGACCCAGTGACATTCGGGCAAGTTGGAGGGGGAAACCTAAAATCTTGGAAAATGCTGAGAGTGGAGGGGTCAGGATGAAACTTGGTTGGAAAAATAAGCACAAGTCCTAGATACATGATTGGCATAACCAAAACGGATCCGCTCTCTTTGGGGGAGTTTGAGGAGGGGAGTGTTAATTCTGAAAAATTAGAACAAAATGAGGTATTTTCAACTTACAAAGTAGTGATAAGATCTTAATGAAATTTCATATTTAGAAAGACCTCGGAACTCAGACCTCTTATTTTAAATCCCGACTGGATTCCAAGGGAACCAGAAATCTTGGAAAAAGCTTAGAGTGGAGAGATTAAGATGAAACTTGGTGGGAAGAATAAGTACAAATCCAAGATAAATGGCTGACATAACCAGACCAGATCTGCTCTCTTTGGGGGAGCTGGGGGTGGGTGGTATTTCAGTAATGGGGGGTATACACACACACACACATATATATATATATATATATATATATATATATATATATATATATATATATATATATATATATATATATATATATATATATATATATATATATATATGTCACCAGGATATAATTTATAACCTTGCCCTGAGGGCTGTTGGGGTTTGTCATCCTTAAAGACATAATTTCTAAACCTTTCAATTATGTTGAACAAAATGGTCATCTAAAAATTTTGACTGGATGTGCTTGGGGAAATGGTGGGAACAGGAGGAGGAGTTAATTGCCCTCCAATCACTTTCAACTATTAAAAAGGGCACTAGCCCTTTAAATTTCTTTGGAAGAGCTCTTTTTGAAGCTTCTATAACAACAAATGACCATCTTGAAATTTCAATCAGATGCATTTTGGTAAAATATCAGGTGAGGGGGGTATCCATCCTCCAATCACTCTGAATATTAAACAGGGCACTAGGACATCTGATTAATAATCCAACTTGCCCCCTCCAAAGGTTATACAATAAGCCTTTATATATATACCTTATACATCCCCAGGGCATAAATTACAACCCTTGCCCTGAGCCTCAGGGCCTGAAGGCTCTGGGGAGATTGTTATCCTCAAAGACATAATTTCCAAATCTTTCAATTATGTTGAACAAAATGACTGTAAAAAAATTGGGTTGGATGGGTTTGGGGAAATAGCAGGCATGGGAGGGGGGTTAGTTGCCCACCAATCATTTTCAAATATTAAAAAGAACAATGGCCCTTTCAATTTCCAATCCAATGAGCTCTTTTTGAAGCTTCTAAGACAATAAATGGGCATCTAAATTTTTTTTATGAGATGCATATCAGGAAAATATGATGTGTGAGGGGCAGGGGGGGGGGGGGTTACCACCATCTGATCACTCTGAATCTTAAAAATGGAACTAGAACTTCTGATTACCAATCCAATGAGCACCCTTGAAAGTTAATACAATCATCCTTTCTATATATACCTTATAAGCTACTGGGGAATAACTTACAACCCTTGTCAAGAGGGCTGTAGGAGAGTTGTCATCCTCAAAGACATAATTTCCAGATCCTTCAACTATATTGAATAAAATGGCTATCTCAAAATTTGATTGGATGTGTTTGAGGAAATGGTGGGTGTAGGAGGGTGTTTAGCTGTCCTCCAATCACTTTTGAATATTAAAAAGAGCACTAGCCTTTTCAACCTACAATTGAATCAACTCTTTTTAGTTTCTACAACAACAAATGACCATCTCAAAATTTCTATCAAACTCATTTCAGGAAAATATGAGGTGTGGAGGGAGGGTATCTGCCCTTTGATCACTCTGAATCTTAAAAAGGACACTAGAATATCTGATTTCCAATCCAATGAGCCCATTCCAGAGTTTTTACAATGATCTTTTCTATATATGCCTTATATGCCCCAAGGGCATAACTTTTAACCCTTGCCCAGAGGGCTGGGGGGGGGAGTTGTCATCCTCAAAGAAATAATTTCTGGACCTTTCAATTATGTCGAATAAAATGGCTATTTTAAAATTCTGACTGGATATGTTTGGGGAAATGGTGGGCATAGGAGAGGGGTAAATTTCTCTCCAATCACTTTTGACTATTAACAAGGACACTAGCAGTTTCAATCTCCAAGCAAATGAGCCTTTCTTGAAGTTTCTGCAGCAACAAATGGCCATTTCAAAATTTTTATCAGATACATTTCAGGAAAATATGAGGTGTGTGTGGGGGAGGAGGGTATCTACTCTCCAATCACTCTCAGTCTCAAAAAGGACACTAAAAATTCTGATTAGCAATCTAATGAGCCACCTCTAAAGCTTATACAATCACCCTTTCTATATAAATATTAAATACCCTCAGAGTACAGCTTACAACCCTTTCCCTAAGGGCTGTGGGGGGTTGTCATCTTCAATATGTAATTTCTAAACCTTTGAAATATGTTGAACAAAATGGCTACTTCAAAATTTTTATTGGGGGAA
This sequence comes from Artemia franciscana, assembly GCF_032884065.1. Classification (NCBI taxonomy): domain Eukaryota; kingdom Metazoa; phylum Arthropoda; class Branchiopoda; order Anostraca; family Artemiidae; genus Artemia; species Artemia franciscana. Next base: position 41,033,553 of record NC_088869.1, read on the forward strand.
ATGTTGGGCATGGGAGGGGGTTAATTGCCCTCCAATCACTTTCAATTATTAAAAAGGACACTAGCCATTTCAATTTCCAATAAAATGAGCCCCTTTCAAAGTTTCTACAACAAGTCCTTTGATACAAAGTGCCCTGGCCCAAGACCAAAAAATAAATAATACCTTGTGTACCCACATTGCTCTTAACTTAGGCAGCATTATTGTGCTGCCCATGATTGACCCATTTTTAAGCCAGATATGCTGTGAAGACTTGATTCCTCTTTCCTGTGCATTCAATGGTGCCAGAAATTAACAAAAACCCAGAGATCCATTTCCAGTTTCATCTGTTTTCACTACCAAAAACTAAATTGAACCTACCACATTTCTTACTTTGTCCAGGAAAAAACAAGTTCCATGAAACAAATCTTACATCTTGGTTCTGTTTAGTAGATCCCTGGTGAGTGCATTACAAATTCTTTTTTCACTACCTAGATTAGACAGATGCCTTATACTGTGACTGGTGTGACCAGAAACCTTATAAGTTACACAGAACATCAACTTAAGCATGCATTCTCACAGGATGAGAAGTGCTCAGCAGAACTGCATCTTGAACACAAGGTCAAATTTTTATACTCTGCTGCTTTGTGACCAACTTTGAGGCAATTAGAACACTTTTTTGGCATGAAAATGAACTTTTGAGGCAAAAATTTTTTTGTAGCCTATTTTGATAGATTCACCCAGGAATGTCTGCAAATGAAATTGATGTTCAAAATGAACTTTAAATGCCTTAGATCTACCACACTGAACTACTTTAGAGCAGTTAAGAATACACATCATGAGCTCTGGCTCATCTATTTCTGATGGAGCAAACTTAATGACTGTAATGAAAGCTGGAGACTTTAAAGATGATGTTATATTTTTCTAGAACTGTTTCACATTTTGCTTTGTATGACAACTTTTCATTTATTATCAGAAAGCTTTAGTTGTTAATATCTTTTGAAGCAACTGGACATAGGCTGTCTACACATTGTTTCCTCTGTTCAGGCCAAGACAAGTTGGGACAATTCTTCAAGACTACCACATAAGTAGGTAGCTTTGCATTATGACAGAGTTGATTGGGAGGTGCAGAGGGGGTAGCAGCCTATGCATTTAAAGAGTATATACCCCTACCTCCCTAATGTGTATATATGCCCAGAATTACATCATGAATCTAAATATAAAATTCATTTGCTTCATAAATGAACTTTACCCCCCATTTTAGCCCATGGTTCTGCATAGGGGGGCAGCTGCACCTCTCCCCCTGGAACTTCAAATCTACACTAGATATGGCAAAAAAAAAACTGGAAATAAACATATGCAATGACAGAATAAAAGTCAAACAAGAAGGAATTATCCATAATGCCCTGGAAAGATTTGGCTCTAATCTAAGAAGATTAATGCTGAAACTTATCAATGATTTATGATTTTTGGTGATTCTTTGGTGGATGTCTATAGTTATTCTTTGGTGGAGGTAGATACTTCAGAATACCTTCCTGGGACATACTTTAGTCTGTAGACCCATCCCTGAATGTTTCATTTTCCTAACCTAATCCTCTTCTGAGATAGCAAAAATTCAATCAACTAGAATTTTTTGAAGATTTCATATGATCAAACTTAATGGCAATGTAAGGTTTTGAGAACTGCTAATAGGCCTATAAATTCAGCTCCCCCTGTCCTTCATCATAGACTTGGCTGTCCTCTCCCCCTAGATAAGAAGCTGTACATGCCCATTTATTAGCCATAGGCCTATGGTGAATAACCATATATTTCCAAATCTTTCTACAAGGGACAGGAAGTGTTTTGAGCCTTGTACCTATGCTTAATCCTGATTTATAAGGATTTAAATATATATTAATCTATTCTTCAAATCCATGCCATGATTTGAATTGATCCTTGCCATGGTTCAAAATTCCATTGATATAACATAAATTTCACTTTCAAAAACTAAAACCAATGAAAAAGAGATTGAAAACTTAGAATTAATGTAGTTTATAGGTCCAATTTTTGTCAGAACTCAGATAGGCACAGGCTTGTCATGCTTACAATCTTCTAAGCCCTAGAGATGAGAAAAACGTAGACACTGTAAGCTAGATCGCCAATAGATTCCCAAGATATATTTATGATCCTGGATTAATTCAGCAAACTCAACAGCTTTCAAGGTAGTCCCTATAGCCTACTCCAATTTCAGCACCGAAAAGCCTAACCTGTAATTCGATGCTGGCCATAAGCAAAAGCAAGGATAAATCCAAGAAAAATTGCGCACTTCATGTTATATATTGGGTGGGTTCCAGGGACTTACTGAAGTAACCGAATGGTTACTATTTCCGTTCCTAGCGGGAAAATGGTTACTGCCCAACACGCTGGGAACGAGAATAGTTACTGCCGGCAGTAACCGCAGTAAGTGATTTTCTTACCGTGCTCAAAAGAATGGTTAGCGCAGTAAAGGCCTTTTTTCGCGTCAACCAGCTGGTTTAACCAATGACAGCTTTGGTTTAACCAGCTTGTATGTTTAACGCAAAAACGGAAAAAAATTACATATGGTTGAGCTCAAACAAAACTGGTTCGCGAAAACACTTTTTACTTGTCGGTTTGGGCAAAAAATTTCAAACATAAAACATCCGTATAGTGTTAAGAGTGTCATTCTATTATAATTAAATGATTTAGCACTGGCTTAATTTCCTCCGGGTTTGACATATTTCACATTAGTTTGAGGTCAGAGAGAATTGAAAAATGATCTAGCATACTCTCTGGTATATTTGGAGAGAAAGGAAGGGTCTGAATTAGTGGAATCTTGGGTTAAATTGTTCAGGTAATATATTGGAAAATGTTGTATTCATACTGTAAAAGCAAAATTATCTATTAAAAAGTCCTAAATGATAAGACTTTAGCTTTGTTGAGCTACCCTAAACAGAGGATAAAATTCTAGTTTGACTTCTTTTTGTTTTGATTTGGAATTCTACTAGCCTACCAGGCTATAGATTAAATTTCCAGTCAAATTCCAGTTTAGCTACTTTTTGCTATCTTTGATTGGGGTTATGTTAGGTGAATGAAACTTTCAGTGATTAATCCATAGCTAAAAACATACTCTGAGAAGCTATTGCTAAGCTTATGTGATTACCCTCTTCTGTTTTTAAATCTTGGAATTTTGCATACTGGACTGGTCTGTAACTATTAAAATTTTGGTAAAACAACATCTTACCTTAATTTTCAGCTAGCAGTTTCTGTTTCTCTGGTTTTAGCTCTGAAAATGCAATTCTTGTTATTTGAGTAGAATTTTAAGCCATATCAGTGTTTCGTATTTAAATATAGGGAAATGTATATCCTGAAAGTTTCCAAATCTTGGAAACTTCATAAATTGAAATTGAGCAAAGTTAGGACACTAAAAACGCTTTTTTCTTGTCATTTAAGTAGAAGATTTATTTTGCAAGGGTTTCACTTTTATAACACAAGCATTTCTAAGGGCGTGGACCAAATATTGAGATTTCCAACTGTCATCATCACTAACCAGCAATTCTATGGGATTTAATCCTTATTTCATTAGACAATGTGATTTAAGGTAATTTAAGGCAAACGTTTTTAAGAGAGAGAAAGAGTAGAGTTAGATGCTCCAAAATACTTTCCCATGATATAGTTTAGTCTCTAGACCCATCCCTAAAAGTTTCATTTTCCTAACCTAAACCTTTTTCAAGATAATACAAATTTATCTAAAATAGAATTTTACCAAACAGAAGTTTAACCTAATAATTTGTAATAACATATTGTTCAGGCTAGCCTTTGCAATCCCTACAAATTTTGGCTCTTCACAATAAAGCACTATTACAGGCTTAGCCTAACAAAAGAAAGTAGCAAACTGCTTAATCTTAATAAAAAATAATCCAAAGGACTTTATATTTCTTCAATTCAAAATATATAGTAATTTTTGTTTTCAGTAGAATACTAGTTAAGTATAAACCAGCAAATGTTTAAGAATTTTTTGTGGGGGGACAGCTGCCTAAAATTAATAAAATATTTCTGATAAGCACAAAAATATAACAAATTAAGCTAAACTAGGAAAATAGTTTTTTTCTCACTGAACAGTTACCATAACACATAATGTGTTTTAAGATTTTTGCAGTACTTGTGCATTATAGCCACCACATTCAAGTTCTATTGAGAAGTTTAGTTTGGCTAATGTTAATGACATAAAATAAAATATGATGAATATATAAAACTTTATCAACAAAATTATGAAAACTACAACAAAGAATCCTGGAATTTGTAAATCAGCATCATATCTAAATATATTGTATCTTACATTGTGATAGATTGTTTTAATGCCCTACTGTACAGGGGTAAATATTTAAATTATGTGTCATAGGCAATTATCTGAAGAGTAATCTATTAAAAGTCTCCTGAGCTTACTAGGGAAGTTTTTTCTTTCTTTTTTACTTGCTTTTGCCTGTATCCAGTTCCTGATTGCCATATAAATTCCATATTCATAGTTAAATAACATAAGCCTTTGTATATAGACTATACCTTGTTGCTAATTTTTCTGGGCATAGAATGTTTGATTTGGTAAAGCCCTAGAGAAGGACCTGAAGAGAAAGAAACATAATAAAAAAAAATTCATGCTTCATAATTTTTAGAATAATAGCTGGTAACACATTTTATATTCAACTTTGCTCTACTTTACCCCTCAATCCTCCCAATATAAAAATGTATTGCTGAAATTTCCTATTTTCCATTTGTTTTGTCAATCTGTCTCTCTAACTTCATCCCATGTAGCTGTAAATTAAACAAATGTGACAAACAATAACTAGAAAAACAGGTGACAGGAGGTTAAATGCATTGAAAATATGAAATTTGAGCCATATTTCTGCACATTGGGAGGGGGATTGAGATAAAGCATAGCCTAACTTAATGATTTTCTCTTGCTATGTAGGGTAATTGGAAAGTCACTTGTATATCATGCTGTCCTTTTCAGTTTTAGTTGGATAGAAAAAATCCAAAGAAAGTCCCCTTTGAAAAGATAGGAGCCACAAAGTGAGATTGTATTTGTCAAAGCTTGGAGGTTTGTCCCTTCTGTCTGTTTAAACAAAACAGAATCTTAATTGAAGCTTTGTTCATTTCTATCTTAAGGGTGCACAACAATTATGATATAAGGTACTTTTCTTTACTCAATTGTCTTCTTTGTTGTCTAAAAGACTTTTTTTTAATCTAGATGTTTCATAAATTGCTCATTTTTACCAGAAGTTCATTTGACCTACTTTGAAATCCCTGGTCTTAAAATTACATTTGACTTTGTTAAAGCTAGGAGACATAGACCTTGTGTTTGTTTAAAGAAAGTGAATAAACATTAGTAATTTGTATTGCACTAAAGCCCTAGGGCCATCACAATTCCAAACAAAAGAGAAACTTCACTTTAGAATATTCAATATTGTCTAACATAACAGAAACAAAGAAAAAAAATTACCAAATTTTACTTCTGCACTCTACTGTCAACATGAGACATTGTCCAAAATTTTAAAATCTTGCAAAACATTCATCCCTCATCACATTCACCAGCCATCTCTCATCAAGCCTACACTTCATTTCTCATCTCACTCAATCCTACAAATGCATCAAATAACCCACTCTCTCATTAGTGCTTCCATAGATATGGTCAAAGTAAGAGCCATCTTGCTTACATTTTATTATATCTAGAGGTTTTCTGTAGCTAAGTCAGTACTTAAATATTTCATACACCTTTGTAAACAACCTTAAGATGGTAAAATAGGTTGGATTATCCAAATTTTTAGTTGCCACAATATATTTCAATCATTATTGTAATATAAAGGGCAGCCAATAGTAAAGGACCTGAATAAATATTTTAAGGTAATTAAAAAGGTTTATTACTCAAAAACTTGATAAAACTAAAAGGGACTTCTTAATGATTGATTACTTTAAAATATCTACATTATACACAACAATAAACCTTTGCTATAAAGGGAAAGTCAGTAAGGCCCAAAAACTATTCAATACTAATTGTGGTTTGAGACAGTTTGCTGAATGTCTAAATGATTTTAGATAGTAATGAAGATAAAATGTGGGCAAACTCAACACCAATATGCAAGTAAGTAAGTATGGCAGCACTGACACATCAAGGTCTAAAGTGGCAGTGCTAATTTCCACTTTGTGACCCTTTGGCCAAGAATTGCAATTAAGGGCTGGGGGCCAGAAATCTTGTGCTTTTGTACACCCTCCCTGCTTACCTTTTGCATATTTCTCCATTTGCCTATTTAGAGCTGGTTTAGATCTGTCTAACATCACTGACCCCCATTTAAAACAAATAAACAGGCAATACTAGGAATCAAACCTGTACCCCATGGACAAAGGATTTCTTACTAAGAGTGCTTTCCACTTAGCCAAGAACATTATTACAACCAGAGTAGAACAACTATTAAAAAAAAAAATATTGAAAAAAAAACAAGATGGATTTACAGCCATTTTCACTAATCTTCAATACACATTGTATTTTACTTAGACAAGTTATTGTAAGGCAGGTGTCAACAAAGCTCCAGCAGGGATTGCTTTACTTAAGATGCAAACTAGCATGGTGAATACTTAGCTGGTAAAAACCCAATACACTAGCAATGCCAGGAATTAAACCTGTACCCCTTGGACAAAGGATTCCCAAACCAGAGTGCCAACAACTTAGCAAGGAACACAAATGTGACCAGAGAACTATTATTTGAAAAAAGAAATATTGAAAAAAACTCAATTCATGGTTGTTGCTTTTCTCTACTGTCCCATAAACAATATATTTTATTTAGACAAATTAATTTTAAGACAGGTATCAACAAAACTCCATCAGGGATTGTATTTACTTAAGATACAACAAGCAATGTGATTGCATAGCTTTGTGATATTCTAGTCTTAAATAATGATAAAAAAGCAAATTTACATTTGCTATTTGTTTTCCAAACCATTTTAAGCAAAACCATTTGCAACAGCAATATGTCCATGGTTAGATTAGTGTCTATCCAAAATGCTTTACAACAGAAGGGACACATTTCTTGCAAAGCAAATACTCAGCTTTAATGCTATTCTGTGTCATCTCTAAAAAATTAAACTGTATCAGGTGTATTTTGATATAAGATATTTCTAAGACTTTTAGCAAGGGGGCAGGCATTTCTTCACAATTTATACAATGTGTAAAAGAGCACCAGGGGGTGAGATTGAAAAAAAAAACTTTCAGGGATGGGTCTAAAGGCTAAAGTATGTTCTGGGAAGGTCTGCTTACATGGAGTACAAAGAAACTGTTTCACAGCTTTCCTCAATCCACTTTATAAGGTTTTAAAGATATGCAAAGACATTTCTTAAATTTTGAAAAAAAAAATATTGATATGGCTTAAAATGCTACTCAAATAAAAGGAATTGCATTTTAAGAGCTAAAGCCAGAGAAAAAGAAACTGATAATTAAAAATTAAGGTAAATTTTGTTTTGTCAAAATTTCAATAGTATAGGTATAGACCTTTTGAGTAAGCAATTATCTAAGACTTAGAAATCAGAAAAGGGTTGACATAGAAGCCTGGCAGTACCTTCCCAGAGTGTTTTTGACCCTGGATTAATTACTGAGTTTCATTCTTGTAACCTATTCCCTTTCCAAGATAATGAAAATTAGCTAAACTAGAATTTTACATATTTTTTGCTTTGGATTCATTACTGGAAGTTCTATTTTCCTGACTTAACCCATTTCTAAGATAGCAAACAGTAGCCAAACTAGAGTTTGACCTGAAAATTTGTCCATGGCCCTATAGGGTAAGGCTGAAATGTAAAGAGTTCTGACAAAGATGCAACACATCTTGAAGCATCTAGTAAGAATAGTAATTGGATTAACAATGCTTTATAACCACTAGAATTTTGCTTCATCAAGGTTTTATCTCTGAAGCCAAATTACCAAGCTAAGGTCAAGTCTAGGGCATCAAAAGGATGAAACAAAGATTTCCAAGTATCTACATAAGTTTTCAAAAGCATATTCAAACTCTTGACTTCCTGTATTAAGGCCTATGTGAATCAAATTGCAGGATATAACCCAACATTTATCCAAATAGCCCTAATACGAAAAAAAAAACAAAATTAAACCTTACTTTTGCGTGGCTAGAATTCTATTTGTCAGCTTATAATTCTTATTTTATATAGACTTATTTATAGCCTACGATTTCTTCTTTTCGAAATCTACGCCTGAAAAGATCAACCAACAATTATGAATGGTAGAACCCTACGGTTAAAAACAATGACAGTTCTGGTTAAATTAGAGTTCAACCAGTCAATTGTTTTACGCAAAATCACTTTTCATGACAACCTGGTTTGTCACTGTTTCACGCAAAAACAGCGGTTGAGCTCAACCACACCGAGTGGTTGAGCTCAAACAGTCTCTTTGGTTGACGCGAAAAAAGGCCTTAAGTACATAATTCACCTTCTTCAACAAAAATCTCATTCAATAAAAAATAAATATTGACAAGAATGAATTAGCCTAATGGAATATCAACAATGGAATATCAAGCTATTTGCTTGGAATAAGGTGGGACGGTGATTTTGCAAAAGAAAGAGGGATCTGAGCCAGGTTAGTAAATCACCATATTTGGGATCAACATTAAAGAACACCCTGAGGAGTAGGCTATCTATTAGCAAGTAGGTTAAATCAATTTATTTCATTTAAAGATTTTCATTTTTTCTGGCATATCCAGGCATAATTGTTACCTTAAATCGCCATTTGGAATCATTCTAAGGATTGACTTCTTCCAGGTAACATTGTGAGGCTCCATTAAATTACCACATGGGAGCATTCTAAGCATTGACTCCTTTTAGGCTCTGTAAACAGGCCTAGGTGAAGTATTACACATAAGTTGAGGATTTATGGGCTGCCAAATCATTATTCTGAGACTGTCTTTAAACCTTTGAAGAAGTAGGCTAGGGTAGACTATTCATTGTCTATTCCAAAGGATGGTAATTTTATCCAATAAAATTCTAGTTGATTGACTTCTTGCTATCACTGAAAGGGGTTAGGCTAGGAAAATGAAACTTTCAGGGATGGGTCTACAGGCTAAAGTATGTCCTGGGAAGGTATTTCAAAGCACACATCTCTACTCATTCTCACTCTAGAGGGCCCTGGCCTTTGATGACCTTCAAAAATAGGCTATGTGTGTTATAAAAGTGAAACCTTACAAAATAGATCTTCTGCTGAAATGAAGTACAACAAAATTGTTCTCAGCTTCACAACTTTGCTCAATCCCAATTTATAAGGTTTTAAAGATATGCAAATACATTTCCTAAATTTTGAAAAAAAAAATGTTGATATGGCTCAGAATTCTACTCAAATAACAGGAATTGAATTTTCAGAACTAAAGGCAGAGAAAAAGCAAATGGTACCTGAAAATTAAGGTAAAATGTTGTTTTGTCAAAATTTCAATAGGTATAGACCTGTCATGGAGTCAAATTTCAGGGCTCTCTAGAGGGAGAAGAAGTGGAGGTGGGTACTTTAAAATACCTTCCCAGGATATACTTTAGCCTGTAGACCCATCCCTGAAAGTTTCATTTTCCTAACCTAACTTCTTTCTGAGATAGCAAGAAGTAACTCAACTAGAATTTTACCTTTTATCTGTCTGGTAAAAAACATCCTTCAAATTTTAGATATGCTCTAATTCTACAGGAGCAAAACAAAATGCTTTTTAAAGTTGCCATCAAGAGATTAAATATCAGCTAAATTGCCTGAGAAAAGCAAACCTAGGGAGCCAAAAACTTGAAATATGCTTAACTGCTTCTTCAATAGTTGCAAATAATCTGACAAAGAGTTAAGTACAGAATTTAAGCCAGAAAGGTCTTTTATGCTTTCTCTATTCTCACCAGAATGAAACACCTTTTATCTGTCTGGTAAAAAACATCCTTCAAATTTTAGATATGCTCTAATTCTACAGGAGCAAAACAAAATGCTTTTTAAAGTTGCCATCAAGAGATTAAATATCAGCTAAATTGCCTGAGAAAAGCAAACCTAGGGAGCCAAAAACTTGAAATATGCTTAACTGCTTCTTCAATAGTTGCAAATAATCTGACAAAGAGTTAAGTACAGAATTTAAGCCAGAAAGGTCTTTTATGCTTTCTCTATTCTCACCAGAATGAAACACAAATCCAATGTTGACTTGCACAAAAAACTCCTGGTAAGTTGTAATAATTGGTCCTTTAGCCTTATGTAGCTGCAATTTGTTGCAATGAGTGCATTGTTTACAATGGGAGCTTAAAGTTGTCATGACAAGCTGCATGGTTGTGTGTTCAACCCCTTAGGCAATTCTCTCTTCTTTATATGCTTATTGTTGTTTAAGAATGATCAAGCTTCACAGTAATCTCCTTTCATGACTTACAGTTTAAAATTTGTTAATGTTTCATTGATTGCAGGAGGGCTAGAAAGATGGACATTAGAACAAGCTATGAATTTGGAAATTGGCATAAGAGGAATACCATTTTCTGATTTATACAAGCAGGCTGCACCTGTTGAGAGTCAGCAGACTATGGAAGAAACAACCCAAGAGAAAGTCACAAAGAAGTTTTGTTCTGGCAAAGATATTGGTAAGTTATTTATGGTTTCAGATCATAGCTGCAGAGAAGAGAAGATTGATGCCAGATGCACATTTTTTTTTGTCCTGTTCACATTAGCTTGGAAAACCATTAGTCACATTAGCTGGGAAATCAGCAACAGACAAAAATATGACCAGCAGTCACATTAGCTGGGAAATGAGCAACAGACAAAATTTCATTTTGTCTGTTGCTCATTTCTTGTCAATATTACTGAGGGGTCACAGATAAGTACTAGATTCCTTATTGATAAATAATATGTGCTTGTATATATATATATATATATATATATATATATATATATATATATATATATATATATATATATAGCTTGTTGCTACTTATTTTTCTCTGGGAATACAATGTTTGATGTGGCATAAACCAAAGGTAGGACCTATAAGCCTAGAGAAAAATATGTTAAAAAAACCGATTTTTTATAATTGCACAATAATTACATGCAGTCCTGCTCTACTTTACCCCCAACCCTCCTAATATAGAAATATATAACTGAAGTTACATGTTTCCCATTGATTCTGCCAATATATCCCTCAACCTTTAACTCCCTGTTAATTGAAGCAACTATGACAAAGCAAGAATGGGGGAAAAGGTAACAGTTGACAGAATACATTGAAACTACATAATTTTGTCTATATATTTGCACATTAGGCAGGTTGGAGGTAAATTACAGTATAGAGATGCATGCTTTTAGAGATACAGTATAGAGATTGCTGTCCATGTTGTTTTTAGTTGGATGGGAAACATCCAAAGAAATTTTCCTTTGAAAAGGAAAGGTGAGATTGTCCAAAAGTGAGATTGAATTTGTCAAAGCTTGGAGGTTTGCCCCTTCAGTCTGTTTAAAGGAAAATGGATTCATAATTGAAGCTTTGTTCATTTCAATCTTTAGGGTGACCTATGTTTGTGACAATTTATTAAATGGTTGTAAAGGGATACTTTTGTTTATTCATTTGTCGTCTTTGTTTTATAATAGTTTTTTTTTAATCTTTAAATTGATATCCATTTCTTACAAATTTTTATTGATACCAGAGGTTCACTTGCAAGTTTTCACCTACTTTGTAATCCCTGGTCTCACAATTATATTTAAATTTACTGAAGCTAGGAAACATAGAACTCCTATCTATTTAAAGAAAATCAATGGATATAAGTAGGTTTTATTGTATTTAAGCCCTAGGGCCATGGCAATTAAAAACAAAATAAACAAGATTAACTTTAAAATACTTGACATTAAATAAGCATATTAGTCACAAAGAAAAACAAATAACAAAATTATACTTCTGTGTTCAGTTGCCAACCTGAGCAACTGTCATAAATTTTTAAATCTTGCAGAACATTCACCCCCTTTACATTCACAAGCTATCTCTCATGACCCACACTCTTGTCCATACATCCACATTTCAGGGAAATGGAAGGATCATCATACTGGTATTCTTCATTTCTACTGATATTTAAAGGGTTTGAAACAGAGTTTCTATGGCTAAGTCAGTACAACAGTAAAGGACCTGTTGGTCCTTTAGCCAGATAGTGCAATAGGAAGTTAGGGACCAGCCAGCCTATGCTCTTGCATGCCCTTCCTTCTTACTGTCCCTAGATTTCCATCTGTACTCATTTAAAGTTGGGCCAATTCTAGCTGAGGTTAGTCACATCACCAACCCCTATCCAAAACCAAATAAACTGACAAGACCAGGAATTAAAACTGTACCCCTTGGACAAAGCATTCCAACCCACAGCGCCTACCACTTAGCAAGGAACACAAATTTGACAAGAGAACAATAAATATTTAAAAAAAAACAGAATATTAAAAAAAAAATTGCTATAGTTGTCCCACTACTATCCTGTAAATGCTATAGGCCCATTTTATTTAGACAAATCAATTTAAGACAGGTATCAACAAAACTCCATCAGGGATTGTATTTGCTTAAGATACAATCAAGCTATGTGAATGCTTAGCTTTGTGATATTCTAGTCTTGAAATAATAAAAAAAGAGAAAATTTATATGTTCTATTTATTTTTCACCAGCTCATTTGAGCAAAATCATTTGTGACAGCCAAATGCCCATGGTTGGCTTAGAACCTCTCTAAATGCTCTGAAATAGAAGGAATTATAAAAATTATACTAATCAGCATTAAACTGGTCCCTTAAATTTAAACACGTGTATTTAATTTGAAAATGACGCCATTGCTAGTCAGCTTACTGTGCCGTTCCCACTGGCTCTACTACAGTTAAAAATGGGCAGTTACCGCACAGTAACTGCAGTTACTGAAAAACCATCAGCTGGAACACACCCGTTAATCTTTGAGCGTGTCCGAAATCTCAAGTATGCAGAATTAATTTCGCATCCGTCTGGAATTCTTCGAAGAATTCTCAGTCCGGACTAGAATTTCATCTGTAATTATCGCAGGGTTATGACGTCAAAAACCCCACGAAAAAATTCTACGAAATTGCAGCATTTATCTGAGTTTTTCAGAAGAAACTAAAGAAAGATAGTGGCGATCCATATCCAAAGCATAAGGAAAACCAGAGCATAAGGAAGAAAGATCTGTTTCCAGAGAGATTTCAAATTCCAAAAATGTGTGACAAAAGACTTCCAGTGTAAGTGGCTAAGAATATCTCAGTTAAAAAAAAAATTATTTGTGATCAGCAGCTTTTAGATGATTATTATTAAAGATGTAGATCTTCACCTTGCTCAGTGATCATAGAGCTTTAATTGTATGATAACTGCTAAATACAATGATCATTGACTTCTTGTTCTGTTATTCTTGAAGCAAAAAAATTAAGCTGTTTCAAACAAAGAGAAAACACAAAATTTCTCATGCCCTGCTAAACGATTATCTCTAAGCAGAGTAATAGCTAATCAGCAGTTTTTTGATAGTTGTTTAATAAAGTGATGGTTAATATTCTAGTTGAGTGACTTCTTGTTATCTCAGAAAGGGGTAAGGTTAGGAAAATGAAACTTTCAGGGATGGTTCTAAAGGCTAAAGTATATTCTGGGAAGGAATTCTAGAGTACCCACCTCCACTCCTTTTCCCTCTACAGAGCCATAAAATTTGCCAATCTGACAGGTTTGACAAGTTTAACAGGTTTGTCAAAATTGAAATTTTGACTAAACAACATTTTATCTTAAGTTTTAGTTACCAGTTGCTTTTTCTCTGCCTTTAGTTCTGAAAATGCAATTCCTGTTATGAGTAGAATTCTGAGCCATATCACTTTTTTTTTCTTCAAAATTAAGGAAATGTATTGGCATATCTTTCAAACCTTATAAATTTGGATTGAGCAAAGTTTTTGACCTAGGGTCATAGTCTCAGAATCTCAATCAAAGAGATGGAAGGAGAAGTAGAAATTGCAATGTCTGTGTTATCTATAGTTAACACGTTTGATCCCAGAAAAGATTTAACAAATTTTATCATTGTCACATCAAATTTAGCATGCTGACGAGCCTGATATTTGCCTTGTAGTGTCCTTTTTCAAATAATATTTATCAAAAATAAAAAAAGTCTTTTATTTTTGCTGTTTAAGATGTTTATGACTTTATACAGAATGTTATATTTGAGTATGGGTGTGCGCTAGGATTAACAATGCTTATGACAGCAAAGGTCTTTCCATTTGTGGCACCACAGAGTGTTGAATCCCTGACCCTAAACTCCTGAGTCAACTGTCATATTTGACATATGTGAAAAAATGTATTTAATTTTTTTTTTCACTCCTAAAGGTGTAGTTGAAAGTAGTCAGAGCCTTGGGGTGTGAATCCCCTTATTTGTCCTGTTGGAAGGAGGCTAGTACTGTACTTCAATTTTCATAGTTTCTTGTTAATCTTATAATCTCAACTTTTGCAATTTTCTTGTTTCTTTACCACTTCAATGGTATTCTATGAACCTGTTCTTGTTCTTTGTAATATGCATTTACTTTATTTGGGATATATGTAGGCTTCTCTTTGATACTCTACAATAGCATCCTTATTTAGATCATGTTGCATGTAGCTTTTTCTAAATATTGTCAAGTCTCTTAAGTCCCTTATACCTGATGCTTTCCCTACTGTTTTTAGTTGGTAAAAAAAAAAAATCCAAAGAAAGTTCCCATTGAAAAGAGCCCAAAAGTGAGATTGAATTTATCAAAGCTTGGAGGTTTGCCCCTTCAGTCTGTTGAAAGAAAACAGATTCATAATTGAAGCTTTGTTCATTTCAATCTTAATAGTGACCTACATTTGTGACAATTCATTAAATGATTGTAAAGGGATACTTCTATTTATTTATTTGTCTTGTTTGAATTCCAAATGATTTTTTTTAATTCTTTAAATTGATATACATTCCTTACAAATTAATTAGTTGCACCACAGTTCCATTTGCAAGTTTTGACCTACTTTGTAACCCTTGGTCTCAAAATTGCATATGAATTTATTGAAGCTAGGGAACATAGAACTCCTGTCTGTTTGAAGAAAAGGGATGGATGTAAGTTGGTTTAATTACACTAAAGTCCTAGGGCCATTGCAATTAAAATAAAACAATAAAGATTAACTATAAAATACTTGACATTACATAAGCATAACAGTCACAAAGAAAATCCATTCACAAAATTTTACTTTTGTGCTCAGTTGCCAACCTGAGCAATTGCCTAAATTCTTAAACCTTGCAAAACCTCACCAGCCATCTCTCATGACCCACACTCTTATCTATACATCAACAATTCATTGGAAAGGAACAACTACCCAACTGTCATTTTTTAATTTGTATTTATGTTTAATAAGTTTAAAAGAAAGCTTATATGGCTAAGTCAGAAGCCCAGTAAAGGACAAGGTGATCCTTTAGCCAGGAAGTGCAATAGGAAGCTAGGGGCCAGCCATTCTGTGCTTTTACATGCCCTTCCTGCTTACTGTCCCCACATTTCTTTAGGTAACTTTTTAAAGTTGGGCCAATTCTAGCTGAGCTATCAGTCACATCACTGATCCCTGTCCCAAACCAAATAATCTAGTAATACCAGGAATTAAACCTGTGCCCTTTGGACAAAGGATTCTCAAGCTAGAGAGCCAGCCACTTAGGAAGGAACACAAATGTGACCACAGAACAACAATTGTTTGAAAAAAGAAAATATTTAAAAAAACTCAAGTCATAGTTGCTGCCCATAAACAATATGCATTTTATTTAGACAAATTAAATTTAAGACAGGTATCAACAAAACTCCATCAGGAATTGTATTTACTTAAGATACAATAAGCAATATGAAAGCTTAGTTTTGTGATGTTCTGGTCTTGAAATAATACAAATAAGAAAAATTAGATGTTCTATTTGTTTTCCACAAGCTCATTTGAGACTGCAATGTGCCCATGGTGCATTTTATAATCTCTTTAAAATGCTTTAAACAGAAGGATTTGTAAAGATAATTGTTCTGATCAGCAAGAAAAGTACTAACATAATTCTCTAAACTTGGAACTTTTTAAGACAACTTTTTAGCAAAGCAAATGCAAAACAAAAGAATTCAGCTAAAAGTGGTAAAATATAGGACAAATCTAACTGGTCTAAATAATCAAGGCCTATAAACACAACTGCCTTCTAATCTCAATTCTTTGTGTTTCTGATTCTTAGCAGCAGCCTTGTAATGGAAAATCTCAGTTCTATTAGCCTACTAGATATGGTCTAAATGGTTCTGGAGACATTGACATTTTATTTTCTCTAGAGATATATTTAGTGCAGCAGTGCATATACACAATGTTACAAATCTAATGATCACCCAATTTGCATGACCACTAGATTTCAAAGGCCAGAGAAAATTCGATCCTCGAATCTAGTGATGACCTTTGATCTTGATTGCCATCATAAGAAAGTCATGGGCCTTACTTATTGTTAGACATAGGCCTACCAAAGACTATAGTAAATGCTAGATATACCCAGTGTCTGGTTGATTTCTGTTTCTTCCCCTACTACTGAGTTGCTGTTGAGTAGGGATTGAGCTTCAAAGAACAAATGACGAAAACAGTTTTCGGACTGAGTATTTAGAATTAACCCTGCATCCAGATGCAGCATTCTTTGTGAAATAAGATTTCGGACACGGTCTTTTGCTTCTTTATCAATTCTTCTTCTTACCAAGCAAACCAATTTATTACCAAGGGCTTCTACTTCGAGACTGTCGAAAACATATTTTCATAGCCAAAAAAACACGAGAAAACATGACAGCGTTGAAGCTGGAAAAACATGAGATTTCGCATGAGAATTTCCTTTTGTTTATATTTTGAATTCAGTAATCAAAAGAAACCCAAATTTGGCAGCATATCTTTATATCAGTCGTTTCTATTTATACTCAGTTTTCAACTAATAGGCATGTATGCTGCGCTCCTAGTAGTTTCTGGTTTTTACTCACTGGGGTTATGTGCTGGTTTGGTCTTACACCAACAAGGGAAATTCTTGGTCTCACCTATTTACCATATCCCACCTACTTCGTACTAGAACTTGACTCCCGAACAAGTTTTGGGGAGTCTAAAACGATGAAAATACTAGCCACTAATAAGCCCGAAAATGGGTTAAAGAAGTCACCAGCGAATAAAAAGCACATGTAGGAAAAAACCCAGTAAAATCAATTAGTTCGCTCGTTACTAAGGAACACAGCTAATGTCAACTTCCAACTAAGATAATAAAAACAAATCATCGGACAGAATCATTCTTCAGAAGTCACACTGGCTTTTACCATTTTAAGGTTCTTCTGCAAATGAGGATTATCCACCACTGATGGTCCAACCCTCTTGAAGCCACTCGGAGATTGCAGACATGAACCGATCAGATGACAAAGAGTTTCTATTGTCTGTCCTGATGTTTTTTAAAGAGCTGAACAACCTTTCCGCCGAAACATTGGAAAACAGAAGTGAAAGAAAATACATCACTACCTTTTGAAGGTCCTTAAATCTCAGTGACCAACAAGGCGTTTTCATTGACAAAATTTTCCGCCAGAAAAGCAGAGGACTTTCAGGTAGCTTAGACGGAATTTTTAGTATGCTGATATTCCTCCACTTACTCTCTAATATCTTTTTGTTCCAGCCTGGACTACTGTATAAGTTGAAGAACGGTAGCAGTGTAGGTGGCTCCGCGTTTGAAGTTTTACATGGTTCAAGCACGACCAACTGCTTAAATATACGTGCTGAAAACTCAAATGTAATCTGTATTTGATTAAAAAACTCCTGGTAGAACTCCCTTGCTGTTCTGATTATAATTTGGACATTGGGATCTTCGTATGTGAGGCTCCTTTCTTCGACATTCTCTCGAAGAATTGTAGCTGCCCGAAAGCTAACATAGATATCCTTAATTGGGAAGTATCCAATTTTAGTGCTTACATCCAAACACATATCAGGTCCCTTGATATGAATGGATAGCATAAAAGTACGAAGCAACCCTTCCGTTTTGATTTTGTTTTTGAAAATAAGAGGCTCTCCGGTCTAGAAGGTCTTATTGTAGTCAGTGATCAGCCCAAGTGCGTATTCGGCAAACAAGAAAAGCACTTTCATCTGTGGATTGGACAGTGTTTCCAGAACAACGTCGTTAGCATGTGTTGGGTCATCTGCTGCTGGACTTGTAAAGTACAGCCGAAGCGGATTCCACTGTTCCACGATCCGTTTCACAGTGGCGCACAAAAAATCGCTCAGGGCTCTCGAGCGATCATTGCAAGTTTTGTGAGGGAATTCTAAACCCTTTGGAAGCACATTAATATAGATTGCAGGAGATTTCAGGCAAACATTACCTATTATTCCTAGATTAACACCTGCAGATGAAATGATAAAATGATAAATCCAGTCCATTCAAAAAATAATAATAATGTTTTACCTGGACATTATACTTGTTTTATTTTGGGGTCATATATGACATTTAACGTATTTTCACTTACAATCTCGTGACACATTTCATCATTGCTAATATTCTGTTCAATATGGTATCTGATGGTAAACGGCCAATAATACTATTAACATCCACCAATGCTCTGCTTTTCATTGAATTGTCGCTAATTTCCATGGTGATATTATCTACCAATGACTTTTTTGTTTTGTCACAGATTTCACTGTCTATTATCACCTTATTTTTACACAGGCAAGAGTTTTGATATTGAGACAAGAAATAATTTATGACGTTAATGCAGCAATACACCTGTCTTCTTTTTACATTCTGTTCAATGCTAATACCCGAAAAATGGTGATAGGATTTATCAATTGATAGCCTGATACCATAAAAAAGGCAAGAATTTGACTCTAGTTGTCAGCTATTACTTTTAGACATGTATTATTTTTAAGCAATATCATGTAAGAAAATTTCATTCTACTCTATCCAATGTCATTAATATAGGTTTTTTCGGTAGTCCAAAAAAAATTTAATCTTTCTATGTCATGACAAAGCTTAAATATATTCCCAAAGATGTCACCAGTAGTGCTTGTTTCGTAGTTCAAGTATTTGTTTTTGTCAGCATTCAAAGCTATGGTAACTCTATCATGTACACAAACTTTCTTGAAGTATTTCATTTTCACTTTTTCATCGTTGCTATTATTCTGTTCAATGGTGGTATTTGTTGATAAACTGCCAAAGATACTATTAACGTTCAGTGATGCTTTGCTTTTTATTGAATTGTCTTTAATTTCCTTGGTGATATTGTCTGATATAATCTGGTGATATAATCAGAATGCATAGTTTGCAAGAAAGCTGTTATCTCAACGACCAGACCAGATGCAAAGGGATTGGTAGCTCCAATAACCACTTGTGGCACTGGCCGCTTTTCTGTGTAAACTTCCAGGGGATACTGGCCGCTTGTATTCGTTGATAGGATTTGAAGGGTAATGACCGCTTGAGAGCACTCCATTAGCTTAGAAAGAGTGCCGGTATCAAGATTGGAAGGGGCTACTGGCCGCTTACATCCACGATGCCTATACTACTCCCTTTGTAAAGAAAGACTTTTCAAGGGGGCTCATTCGATTGGAACTTCAAAGTTCTAGTATCCTTTTTAATAGTCCAAAGTGATTAGAGGGCAACTGGTCCTCACACCCGTCATTTCCCCAAACACATCGAATAATTTTTTTAAGATACCCCTTTTCTTTAGCATAGTTTGGAGGTCCGGAATTCTTTTCTTTGAAGATGACACCCCCCCACAGCCCTCAACGCTAGGGTTTTCAGTTATGCCCTAGGGGTACATATAATTTCTTATGTAAAGGGTGGTCATTTAAGCTTCGGACGGGGTTCATTCATTTGGAAGTTAAAAGTTCTAGTGTCCATCTGAAGGGTCAAAGTGATCGAAGGGCTGCTATCCTCTCCCAACGCCATATTTTCATCAAATACATCCGATAGAAATTCTGAGACAGCCATTTGTTCCAAAGATACCCCAAGAATCACATAACAAGACCTATGGGGTTGAAAGTACCCCCACAGTTTGGGGGTTAGGGCTGTAAGTTATGCTCCGGGGGCATTTAAGGTTTATGGAAATGGTTGTCATGTTAACTTTGGAGCAGACTTATTTGCTTGGAAATGTCTAGTTTTAGTTCAACCTTGAGTAGATGGTAGATGAATTTAAGTATTAACTTTGGAGCAGACTCGTTTGCTTGGAAATATGTAGTTTTAGTTCGATTTTGAGTCAGAACTAATGGAAGGCAGCTCCCCCCCCTCCGTGACATCCTCTTTTCCCCATACGTATCCGATCGAAATTGCAAGATTGTCATTTTGTTCAAAGTAGTCAAACGAGCAAATAGGGATGCATTCAGGATGGAGAAAACCCCTCAGAGTCCAAGGGCAAGGGCTGTAAGTTATGCACCAGGGCACACAAGGTTGTTTTGGATCGGTTGGTCACATACACATCGAAGCAAATCGGAGTAATTTGATTGGAAATTGGGAGTTCTAGTGCCTTTTTGAAGAGCAAAAAGCGAATGGAGGGTAACCAGTCCCCCTCCAGTCTATTATACACAAACATACATCCGAAACTGTTTCAGAGAATTTTGAAGGGAGTGTTGAACTAAATCAAAACACGACATGTGTTTTTGAATTGTCAAAAGGGCGTAACTCAGGAATGACTGAGTTTATTAATTCGGAACTCTTATGAAATGATATGACAGATGATCAAAAGGGTACTATTTGCATGTTGCCACTCCTACTTCAACTACCATCACTGCTACATCTACCACTTTACTACCACACTACTAAATTAACAATATTGAGGGGAAACTCTAATTAAATCAAGAGACGCTAAGTGCATGAATTGTCAAAAGAACATATTTCATGAATCGATTTGGGTATAAAGTTAAAACTTTCAGAGGATGCTAAAACGAAAAGATCATCTCATCAAAAGGCAATATGTAAAAGTGCACGCTACTACTAATACTACTGTCATTGCTGCATTTACTGCTACTACTATTACTTAATCTACTACCTCTGTTGCAACTACTTGTAAGGCTGAGAGCATTGAGATAAAATGTTTTAAAAGAATATGAACATACATGTTTTCAAAAGGACATATCAGCAATATCATAGCAATGGCTTGTTGCATCAAGTTAAAACTTCCAGGATTTAATGAGAGGGATATTCTACTGACCAAAAGGCAGTACCTTAATGCTATTGCTGCTGCTAGTACTACCGCTATTACTACTAACACTATTATTAATAATACCAATACTATTACTCTGACGATTATTTCACCTATGCCTAAGGGTGGGAAGGTAAAATTTTGAAGTAACTTCTAGGGGGGAGGGTGAACTGAATCGCACCATGCTGTCTGTACGCAGCTAGTCAAAAGCATGCAACAGCAATGTCTTGGAGCAGTTGGGTGTGTGAAGTTGAAACTAACAGAAATTATTCTGGGGAATGTTGAACTAACCAAAAGAAAATATGTGCACCCTAGTACTGCCGATTCTACTCATACTACTACGACTGCTATTATTAGAGCTACATCTACTACTACTACTACTGCTATTAGAGCTAAAGATACTACTATCAATTTTAGCGCTGCTACTACTATCTACTGCTATTAGTAAAGCGAAAATGTGAGATATATTGATACTGTATGGAACTACATCAAAAGACACTATACCCACGCAGATTTTCATGAGGACATATCAGAAATGCTTCAAGAACCTTTGATAGTGTTACTACCGCTACTAAGTTACTCCATTTACAATACTGAGGGAAAATTTGAACTAAATCAAAAGACACTAATTGTATATATTATCAAAAGAGCGTTTCTCAAAAACTGATTTGGGTACTAAGTAGGAACTTTCAGGGAATGATTAAAGGAGAAAATCATCTGACCAAAATGTAATATATGCACACTGCTACTAGTACTACTGTCACTGTTACATTTACTACTAATACTACTGCATAAACTACTACCAATCTTTTGCAACTACCTATAAGGCTAAGAAGATCAAGATGAAATTTTCCAGAATCGTATGAATATACAGATTTCAAAAGTTCATTTCAGCAATGTCATAGCGACGACTGATTTCATTAAGATGAAACTTTCAGAATTTGATGAGAGGGATGTTCTAGTGACCAAAGGGCAATATGTTAATGCTATTGTTGCTACTAGTGCTACCACTATTACTATTAATACTAGCACTAGCAATACCAATACTCCTATGCTTACTACTATTTCAGCTACGTCTCAGGGTTTGAATGTGAAACTTGAAGGAACCATTAGGGGGGAAGATGAACTGACCCACAACGTGCTGTCTCTATGGAGGTTGTCAAAAAGGCGCAATAGAAATATCTTAAGAACAGTTCTGTGTGTGAAGTTGAACCCAACAGTGTTTGTTGTGGGGGATGTTGAACTAACCCAAAGAAAATATTTCCATCCTAATGCTACTGATTCTACTCATACTACTACTGCTCCTGTTTGTTAGTGTTATTTCTGTTACTGCAACTCCCAGTAAAGCTATAGCTACTACTATTAATTCTATTGCTGCTGTTACTACTACTACTATTAAAACAAGAAAAATTAAGGAGAAAATTTTGAATACATGGATACTATATAGAACTAAATCAAAACACGGTATGCCCAAATAAGTTGTCACGAGGACACATCAGAAATGCTTCAGGAACTGTTGATGATGTTAACTTGAAACTTTGAGCGTATGTTGAAGAGGATGCTGAAGAAACCGAAGGTGATATGCGCATACTACTACTAATGACACTACAAATATTGCTAATACAAAAGCTAAGAGTCTTAAGGTGCAGCTTTTAAGGAGCATTTAGGCGTATGTTGAACTGAATCAAAACAAACTATGAGCAGGTGGAGTTTCAAAAAGGTAACAAACCATTACCTCAAGAACGGCTGACATTATTAAGTTAGACCTTAAAAGATAAGTTGTGACGGATTTTAAACTAGCCAGAAGGTACCATGTGTATGCTATTAATACTACCACAGCAGTTGCTGTAAATAATTGTACCGTTATAAAGCAAAAAGAGATTGAGGGCAAGCAGTGCTCCTACCAAGTACATTCATTTTCCAAACACATCCAGTCAAAATTTTGAGACAGCAATTTTGTTCAGCATACTAAGAAGGTCCTGCAACTATGTCTCTGGGGACACTTGGTATGTCAGCCCCATCAATTACGCAATTAGCCCATTGTGCCTTAAAACTGAATGTTGCTTTAAGATTAAATCAAAGGCCACTGTGTTTACTGTTGCCAATAAGACACCTCGGCAATATATCAAGAAAGACTAGGGGTATTAAGTTGTTGAAACTGTCGGTGCTGCAACTATTGCTACTTCTTCTCTTACAATTTAAGTAAAGCAAAAGAGTGTAAGCGTATCCACGTTTTCTAATTTTAAGAGATTTATATTAAGTTTTGTTTTTCGGGTCAACTTGAGGAGGTATAAAATCAAAACTAAAGAATAACAATTTTAGTCATGATTTAAATTATTAAAAAAGTTTTTCCAGCCCGCAAATAACAGGCTTTTATATAAAAAACGAAGAGCAGATAATTTTATGCCACGAAAAAGACTATGCCAATTAAAAACGAACAGAAATTAATTTAAAACATAATTTCCACTTATTTTTTTAAAAAAATTTGTTAAATTAATTATAATAGTGACGTGACATAAATCTTAAAAATGATAAAACACAAAAAAATACATTTCTGTAACTGAAAGAAAGGAGCAATATTATAGCTTAAAACGAACATAAAGTATTCCATTTGCAAAGGGGTTACCCCCTCTTTAATCTTTCACTCTTCACGCTAAACTTCATTAGTATTTTAAAAGCTTGTTATTCTAACTAAATGGCCTAATTGTGTTTCAGGAGTCATTCGTAGAGAATTGGAACAAAAAATCAAACTTCAGCATAAAGAACATGGTATTAAAGAAGAGAAATGGCCCTTCTTATACGAAACAGTTTCCTTTTTTTAAGTTTTAATGTTGCTCCTTACTTTCAGTTGGAAAAAATTAACTTAACTTCTGAAAGTTTAAATAGTTCTAAGAAATCTACTTCACCCTTCCACGGAAAATTCCTCACGCATGAAAAGTTGCTCCATGGATTGTTCCTTCCGTGTAAAATCACTCTTGTGAAATTCCTCTAGATAATTCCTTCCTCGCTGAAAACTATCCCCAGAAATATAAATGGGACACTTCCGTCTGAAAAATTCTCCCTTTCCTACTTTTACTTGAAAAGAAAACTTGTTTTTGTTCAATCTTACCTTTTTTTTTAAACTATGCCAGAAATACGCCCTCCGTGGACTATTTTCCTGTGATCCCCCTTCCCTTTTCTCGCTGGAAAGGTTCTCCTGTAAAAATCCCCCTGTAGATAAAATCCGTCCCAGAGAATTCCCCTATGGAGAATTTTTCACATGGAAAATCCCTCCCTACGTAAAAACTACATTTTAATTGCAATTTTGCTGATAATTTCCCTTTGTTAATACCTCCACGAAATCTTCGCATGTAAGATTGAGACAAACAAAAAGAATTTCCTATAGGAATTCCAGAAACTTCTCCTTCGTATTACTTTTCTTGAAAGTATTCAGCCCCAAAAAATATTCTCCCCACGGAAAATTCTACACGATAAAATCGCCTCCATGCAGAAGGTAGCATCCTCTCCCAAAAAGCCTGCATACATCCCAATAACAAATGCTATATGTAAGCAAAAAGTGAGTTTCATAACTATGTTGTGTTGACTTCCTTCTATTTTGGTTACTGAAAAAAGACACTAGAACTTTTAACACGCTTTCGAATGGGACTTCTTCTACCTTCCTTGGACCGATGGTTTTCTGCGCTCACGCCTTGAAAAAAGATTAAATAAACCACATCAATGATCAGGAGAACCAAGCTCTTCATTTTCTTCAGGAAAAAAGTCAAAATTCCAGGTTTCTCTAGATGGGAGCTTAATACCTGTATAATAGGGTTTTCCGACACGCTATACCTAATGGTGCGATTTTTATTTATATACCTTGACTTTTTGGGCTTCTATAACCCTTCTTTTTCGAACATCAAGGATATCTTCTTAAGATCGTAGCTTTTAATAAGTAATATTAAACATAAGGAATTTAAAATATTTGGAACAGGATAAAAGCCGATTCTTTTGATTCATTTACTGTTATCGAAATTCAATTTTTAGTTTTTTGTTACTATTTCCCGGAGTTACTCCTTGCTCCCATTTCGTTATTATGAACTGTTGCGTAATCTTAATAGATGTATAAAAGCAAGTAAGATCTAAAAGGGGATATTTTTGTTTGCTGTGAGCCTCTACAAATCAATTATCGAACTGTGTTGCAAGAAATCAAGAGAGCTGCTGACAGTGAGAGATAAAAACTCTTCGAATATCCTGAGAAAGCTCTGGAGGGACCAGGCTCCCCGTCCTCCCTTTAAATACGTTCCTCTCTACTCTGTCTGTAGGCTCTTACTCCCATTTACCGCTTAGAACTGAATATGATTTGACTTTCACAAAGTTAATAAGCACATTAGCCTACTTAGCACAGTAAAATCAACAAAACATGGGAAAAAAGGCTAAATACAGGCTGACCTGTGCTATGCCGTTGCATCAGTAGCACTGGCGACATGCCGGTGTGTGACAACAATTTTTACCCATGCCGACACCACGTTCATCCTAGGCACTCCCACTAATAAATTGACCTGGTGTCGGGGTCTATATTGTTGTCGAACAATGCAAAATTAGCACTGTCAATCAGGGTTGTCACTTGTAGCACGAGAGTGTTATTTTAGCACTATTGCATTATGAGTACTAAAATGACAAAAAGTAACACTTTCGCGCTACAACTATTTCTCGTTGTCTCAGAAGAAATAATGAAGATTTTGAAAAACCGACAGAGGAATGTACAAAAAGCGTGGACCATCTCTATCCCGTACTTGTTTCGAAAGGTTGGCGCAAAGTTCGATATAAAAATGCCCGCTTTTTTGCCGTGTTCGTTTCAAAAGATTGGTACTAAGTTGTAAAAAACCAAATATAAAAAGATGAAAAATTGACCTTAAACTAAGCTAATTGCTCTTAAAAATACCATGCCTGTGCCGCGACGTAAGCCGCGACACGAGCATAAATTTTTATGACTGTAGCACCGAAATTTGCTTTGTTGAATGCAAATTTGGGTAGTTTTAGCATTTTAAGAACTGACCACGGGATCAACGCCATTGCTAATACAAAAGCTCTTTTATAATTATAGAAGAAACTGCAGATATAAGAGATGCAAAAAAGTTCTGAATTAACAGAAAATATACCATTAGCAGTTGGACAGTGTACTCACTGTCAAGAGTTTCTTGGACCAACAAAAGTGAAGTGCAAAGTTTGCACAGATTTTAGCCTTTGCGTGCTAGTAAGTATTTGGCATTATGGAATGAATTTTCCAGCCTAATGGAACTTTTATCATCAAGTTTTGATTTCACTAGCTGCAGGTTTATAAATTTTCTAACATTCTAGAGTAAAAATCTACCTTAGTGACTTTTGGCTATCTTGGAAAGGGGTTAGGTTGGGGAAATCAAACTTTTGGGGAATGGGTCTACAGGCTAAAGTATATCCAGGGGAGGTGTTTTGAAGTATCCACCTCCACTCCTTCTCCCCCTAGAGGGCCCTGTAATTCGCCTATATGACAGGTCTATACCTATTGAAATTTTGACAAAACAACATTTTACCTCAATTTTCAGTTACCAGTTGCCTTTTCTCTGCCTTTAGTTCTTAAAATGCAATTCCTATTATTTTAGTAGAATTCTGAGCCATGTCAATGTTTTTTTTCAATATTTAGGAAATGTATTTGCATATCTTAAAGCCTTATAAATTGGGATTGAGCAAAGTTGTGAAGCTGAGAACAATTTTGTTGTACTTCATTTCAGCAGAAGATCTATTTTGTAAGGTTTCACTTTTATAACACACATAGCCTATTTTCAAAGGTCATCAATGGTCAGGATCCTCTAGAGGGAGAGGAGTGGAGGTAGGTAGGCTACTTCAAAATACCTCCCTGGGGCATACTTTAGGCTGTAGACTCATCCCTGAAAGTTTAATTTTGGTCCTAATCCAACCCTTTTCCAAGATAGCCAAAAGTTGCTAAAGTAGAATTTTACCCATTCTAGAGTCACAACTCTTCTGAACAAAATACTTAGAAAAAAAGTATAGGCTAGGCAAGTACCATTCAATTCCCTAATTGAAACTTTCTAATTATAATGTGTCCTCTAAAAGGCTTGTACCCTCATCATGTTTACATTAACAGATTATTCAAGTAGCTAAGAAAAATTAACTCTATAAAAATCAAGTCTATGTTTGCACTTTAGGGGTGAGTTATTGATGTAAAGTTCATTTCCAACTGATGACTATTAAATTAGATTTAGGATGCAAATCTGAGTGTATAGGTAAGTTTAAACTTTATTCCTACCTATCCCCCCTAATTTGCATAAATATACCCTGAGATAGTATATGTAAGGGTAAAGTTTCAATGCAAAGCAACATTAGATTTTGGATTCAGGAAGCAATTCTGACTAGGATGTAGAGTTAAGTTTGTTTCTTAGCTAGGCTAACTGAATAATCTGTAAATGTAAACATTACTATATACTATACATAACCTCTATACATTACTATAATATAAACATTACTTCTTAAAGGTGCATTTGTCATAAGGCTTATTTCTAGGCACTGCATTTGAAGCATATTTTAAGTCAGGAACCATGAATTTTTTTTTTGGTACAGTCCTAGAACATAAGCTCCACATAAGAAAGCATGTCAAGAAAAAAATTCTTACTTCATAATATGGAGAATAATCATAGTCAACACATTTTGCATGTGGAGAACCTATATCTTCAGTTCTTTCATTGTTGTACATTTTTTTGATGGCAGTTGGGCATTTATTAAAGCATGATTTTCAAGATTTAGAGAATAGACACAACAAATCTAGAAATTTGGTAGAAAAAGTGTAAAACAATGAAAGAAGCAAAGATAAAGGTTTTGCCCATGCAAAATACATGAAGCATAATTATTCTGCATGTTTTTAAGTAAGAATTGTTTTCTTAACTTATTTCCTTATGTGGAGCTTGTGCCATAGACTTACACCATTATTTTCATTGTTTGACTGTCTTTAGTCATTAGTTCCTCCAGTGCCTCTGGAGGCACACTGGGCATCAGTGAATAGCCTCCAATCTTCCTTCATGTGAGCTGCTGCATATATGTCTTCCCACTCTGAAATGAGACTTATATGGAGGGCTCTTCTGTCATGTTCATACATCCTATGGAGCATGTTCTTTGGTCTTCCTCAGCAACAGGTGCCTTCTGGCACCTGTTTGCCAGTAGAGAAGCATTTTTGGAAGTCTCTGATCTGGCATATAGAGGATGTGTCCAAGGTATTGCCATCTATATTTTCATACCGTGGTTGTCATATCTGACAGGCCAGTACAGGTAAGGATCTTGTTGTTGCTGACAGGATCTCTCCAACTGATCAGTTGTTTGACTATACATAACTTTTAATGTTATGGTATGGTAAGTATATTTAAGTAGGCCAAGATTACTTATCCCCTTGCAAGATTATCTATTAGCTATTATTTACTAATGAATAAATTATTATTTATCAATAAATTATCAACAAAATTAAATAAATTTTATATTATGCAAACAAAAATGGTTGTGCAAATTATTTGGATAAGGATAGATGGTATCCTTGTCTAGATAAATTTGGTTTAGGAAAAGAAAGCAGTAATGATTACAGACTGCTGTAATTTTGTAAGTATAACAATCAAGTTATAACCAATACAATATTTGATCATGAAATGACCCATAAGTTAACAAGGTATTCATGTGATGGTGAGACAGCTATGCTTATTGATTATGTTGTTGTAAAGCAAAGACTAACAGGATTAATAGAAGATACCAGGGTATATAGCAGTGCTGTTATTGATATTAAAAGTGATGATCACTATCCAGTACCATCTTGGGTTAATTTAAAGCTGGAATTCTGGAAGGGAACTACCTCCTGGGAAATTGTGGTTTTGTAGACTCTAGGATGAAAATATGAGAGGAAATTTTCAATAACAGTTGAATACTAAATTTGAGAGTGTTAAATTTGACAATATAGAAGGTTAATGGAATAATTTGTGAAGTTGCTCTGGTGGTGTCTTAGGGAAGAAAGTTTAGAACATACACAGCTAGGAATATTAGTGAAAAAGCTTTATGTTTAGTAGAGAAGAGAAGAGGCTTGTACATGGATTATCTAAAGTGATAGATCATATGAAAATAAGAGGAACTGGATTCATCAATATTGCTAGCATAGCAAGAGTGATTTAAGGTAATGCTAAACCAGGAGAGAGTTGTAGGAAAAGATGTAGAGAAAAATCAAAATGTATATGATACCTTGAATGTGAAGGAAGATTTGTTTGGTGAAGAAGAATTAGCAACAGTGCTAAAAAGATAAAAAAAAGCCCCAGGTGCTGGTAGTGAAAAAACAAGGCCCCAGGTGCTGGTAGTGTGGTAAATGATTTTCTTAAATATGGTGGCTCTGAGGTTAGAAATAAGTTGATTATGAATGTGATTGTTGAAAAAGGTGAGGTACCTGGGGATTTTAATAAAACATTAATTAAACCACTGTCTAAGAAAGGTGATAACAACAAGTGTAGTGATTGTAGAGGCATTAGCCTGGTCTCTGTAGATAGTAATTTACATAGTAATATGATACGTTTTAGACTGAGAGATGCAGCAGCAAGATTTCGGACCTTTCTTGACTGCAGATGTCACTTAGGTTCTCATTCAATGGGTTCTAAATACATCATCCTGGAAGGTTGAAAGTACTAAGGAAAGGCTGAGTTGCCTTGCACAGCTAAACTTGGTCATCAATAACTACATTTCACTAATATTGTCTCACATTGATACACATCATCTGACAAGTTTAAACAACACACTAGAGTATATCTTCTTGTCTGCTCCTATGTTTTGTAAAAACTGAACTACTAGTTGAACAATTTGTGTACTTTTTCATCAGCCACTCCAACTAAAAGGAGGTTTATATTACATTGTGTAGAATTCTGTGTAAGGAACTTTACAAAACTTTGTCTTTGATGTTGATAATATTCACAATCTAGAAGAACATGAGCAATTGTCTCTTTGTTGTTGCAATATGTGCAATATTCATCCTCTCCAAAAAATCTTGCATGATAGGATTGAACCCATGCATGTTGAGATCTTAGACAAAACATAGTAACTCCCTCTTTTCTTGTTAGTTTGTCATATATTTTTAATTCATGGCTCCTTGTCGTTTAGCAGGTGACAAAATCGTTGCCTGACAAATTCAGGTTTTCCTCAAAAGAAAATTTATTTAGATTCTTTATCACTTTGTCAATCATCTTAACTTCTATAGGAGAATAACATTCAGTAAAGGGGCCTGTTATTTTTGTGGCCTGCTTTGCGGCTCTATCTGCTGTTTCATTACCATCAATCCCAACATGAGCTGGTACCCATTGTAGAATTACTTTGTGTTTTTTACAGACAAATGTAAACATAGATTAAAAAGCAATTGCTTCCATTATGGACATCCTATTTCTAGTTGCATTACTGATGGCATCAATAGAGGCTTTAGAATCTGAACATATAATTATCTTAGGATAGTTTTGAACATTGTTTCCTATACATTCCAAGGCTTTCTTAATAGCAATAACTTCTGCTTGGAATACTGAAGTTTCAACAGGTAATTTGAATTGATTTATAATTTGCAGCTTAGGGATTAAAAATGCAGCCCCAAGTGGTGTGTCATGTTGAATTTTTGATCCATCCATATATATATTTACAAAGTTGGCCATGTGTAATATAAAACTGATTGCAAGATTGAACCAGGATACTTCACCAGTGTTATTTACACACTCAAGATGGCTCTGTTCCCAAGGTGGTAGTGGTATGCTTTCTGGGACCTTTAGCATACCAGTTATTTTTAAACAGTAATCAAATTGAGAGCAGAGTTCAATGGCTTTCTCGAAAATATTTTTCTGATTGCATTTCTTTTGACTGTTGTCTGTGATGAAGATACCTGGTTTTACTATTCTTGATTTTACTGGACGTGTTCTATCAGCTGCCCATAGTTTCTTGATATATTTCAACACTATTGTACTTCTTCTTGTTTCAAGGTCTTCCAGGCCAGTCTCTGATAGCAGGAATGGTATTGGTGCTGTGTTCCTTGCTCCAAAGGAAATCCTCAGAGCTGAATTCTGGATTGTGTCTAGTCTTTTAAGGGTTGATTTTGGAGCTGATTGATAAATTGCTGCAGCATATTCAAGCTTAGATCGAATATATTTTTGATAAAACTCAATCTGGAATTTTGCTCTACTACCCCAAGAGGACCTTGTTAATGATTTCATGACATTTAGTCTTCTGGTGCATGCTGATTTAGTGAAATTCTATGTGAGGGTTCTAATTTATATTTCTATCTATAATACAGCCTAAAAACTTCATTTGATTAACATTGAAGATTTGTTTGGTGAAGAAGAATTTAGCTACAGTACTAAAAATAAAAATAAAAACAAGGCCCCAGGTGCTGATAGTCTGGTAAATGAGTTTCTTAAATATGGTGGCTCTGAGGTTAGAAATAAGCTACTGAAGATTATGAATATGATTATTGAAAAAGGTGAAGTACCTAGGGATTTTAGGCAAACCCTAATTAAACCACTGTATAAGAAAGGTGATAACAACAGGTGTAGTGATTGTAGAGGCATTAGCCTGGTCTCTTTAGATAGTAAATTACATAGTGATATGATACTTTTTAGAATGAGAGATGATGCAGACAAAGTTTTAGGAGATGAGCAGTGTGGTTTTAGGAAGGGTAGAGGATATGGTAACCAGCTTTTCACTCTTAGGTTAATAATGGAGAAACCCCTTAGTTATCAAACACCTTTTATTCTCAGTTTTATAGATTATAAGCAAGCATCTGATTCAGTTGTTAGAAGAGCTTTAGTGAAGGTCTTATGCTTGTATTGTATACCAGACAAATAAATTGAAGTGATTAGTGCTGTGTATGAGAATAACACTGCTGCAGTTAAAGCAAAAATCACCAAGAGAGAGAGAGTAGCCTCATGATAAAGTAAACAAATAGGACCATGGCCAGTAGAAGAAACATACAAAACTGAAGCCACACAGATATTTTGCCTATTTGAAACAAGGCATCTCCAATTCTAAGATAGTAACAATGAAAACTAAAATAACCCAATCAAATCAATCCAAAACTAAGAAATAAAAATAATAAATATCTGTATCTACAATTGTTGCTACTTTGACTGAGCACCACAGAAGCTAAATAGAGTTCCTTCTATGAGAACACTAAAGTGACTGGATAAAGTGAAATGAACATGAAACTTTATTATGTTGCAAAATAATCCTACTATTGCTGCAATTGTCCTAGGTCTTGTATTTAATCTAGTCTCCTGGTGATTTTGAAAAAATATGTTACCCTTCTTAGCTATTGGGTCAGTTTTAAGTAGAATGTTACATATTGGATTGGTTTCTAAATTACCTATATCTCTATCTACTAAAATATTAGCAAGAATATGTTGTTTTTTTTTATTCAATTGCCTCCCTAGCCCACTGTTTAAATCATATGTGGATGTCTCATTGTCAAATTGTAAATAATGATCAGAGTGATAATTTCTGAACAGAAGATTTTCAGAGATTACTGAGGATAGAAACTAATGAAATCAAGGATAGAAAATATCTGAATCCCAGAACTTTTCAAACAAAAGTCTACTGAACTTATCAACTAACCAATTCTTTGAAAGATGGAAATCATGGTTAAAAGACTTAAAAGCCACATCCTGAATTCTGAGAAATCTGTCTTCAGTAAAACTTATTGTAATATTGCAGTGTTATTTGTAAATTCCTTTTCAATGCCTCTAATTCAATTCTTGTTGCCTTTATGTATTTTTCAGTAGGGTTGAAATCAATTTTTTTATATGTGGTGCTATCTGAAATAAAGGTGTTCGTTTTTTGTTTGTAATCACAACTGTCTGTTATTACAATAGTGCTGTCTTTGTCACCTCTAGTAATAATTAAATTTTTTATCCTTTTTTAATTGTGAAAGTATTTTAATGCCATTTTCAATTTTGCTCTTATTTAAAGCATTTAGCTGCTTTACAATCTTGACTCTAAGTTCCTGTGAAGCCTCACCTTTATCAACAGATGCCATAATACCTGCTTATACCCTAGAAATTATTTTTGAGTAGGAAACCAATTTCAACAGAATTGCCTCCTGATGGCTTGTTAGAGGTTTTGATGAAAGTTTTTTAATAGCAGGACCTGGGCCATTTTTAAATAGCAAGACCAAAGCTATTTTGGCTTTGGATCTTCCAGTAGTTAATGTAAGAAATGAGGTTAGTAGTTGGTTTCATATTAGATCAGGAGTTTAGTAGGGTTTTATTCTATACCCCTTTATGTGGATCATTTTGATGGATTTTGTTTTAAGGAGCACAGGAAAAGCAACAGGGGAACACAGAATCAACTTCGAAAAAAAAAACTTTCCTGGACTTAGATTATGCTGATGATTTAAGCATCCTAGATGAAAACATGAGCAAAATGAATGAACTTATAGATGTTTTGCAAGTCCAGAGAATAAAAGGTGATGTTGAGTAACAAAAATATTGATCAAGTGGACAGCTTCACTTACCTTGATAAAATTATTAATAAAGATGGTGGGAGCAGTGAAGGTGTTAAATGTAGAATAACCAAGGCTAATGATGTTTTTTCACAGTTGAAAAAAGTTTGGAATAACAGGACAATAAGTCTGCAAACCAAGATTAGAATATTAGAAGCTACAGTGATGATAGTGGTCAGTTATGGTTCTCAAGTAAGGGCAGTCCAAAAAAACAGACAAATATTTGCTAGATGTTTTCCAGAAAAATTGCCTACAGATTGTTCTGGGTACCCAGCTGACTGACTGTATTTCAAACAGAATGTTTTACAAAAAGTGTGGATCAATCCTGCTTTCCAGAGCTATAATAATAGCAAAGGTGAGATGGCTAGGGCACATTTTACAGACGAAAGATGACAGAATGCCAAAGATTGTCCTTTATGGCCAACCATTTAGGGCTAAACAGAAAGCAGGTCACCCATGGCTGGGATGCGAGGATGTCATAAAGAAAGGTTTAAGGTAAATGAGAAGTTCCATGGATTGTGTAAAGAGGGGGGCTTTGAATAAATTAGGAAGGAGGAGGTACATGCATTGCTTTGTTGGCCTCTGGTGGCTTTGTGCTGTGGTGAGTTGTTACTAGTAGTTGTATTATTATGTGAATTACTACCTTTGAATGCTATGGATAAATACATTTACTCTCAGTGAATCCACAAGGGGCAAGACCACCAGGGACAACTGACATCATATGATTGCCTAATATTCTACCTTATTCTGCACTTTCAAAACACTTGGGATAATTTTTTGTTGTTCTTAGTAGCTCAAATTGTTTCAGCTTATAGGTCTCTGGATAAAAACTTGTTGTATTGTGTTGTAAGCTACACCAGGAGGAATTTGTGCTATCCAGATTAGCACTCCTGTATAATTGGAAACTTGTCTGGGGATCTATTTTATCTGTCATGTTGTGCTAAAAACAACAATTTTGCAAGAATATAGGTCATGTAAAAAAGTGTAATTACAGTCATATGAATGGCTGTTCTCAGTAGTCTATCTTTATCTTTTTAATGCTTTTTCTGTTAGTAAAAACCAGGTATTTACTGGGTTCTTTTTTTCAGTGTTTCTCAACTGGTGCAGAAATCGGCCAGCATAAGAGTCACCATGGCTATCATTTCGAGGTAACTGGATTGTTTATTTCTTTACTCTTTTATGGAAGGGTGCTTGAAACTGCTTTAGAGAACAAATTAAGAGTCAACACCATAGAGTTCAGTAAATAAAGAGTAATATATCTGTTGTGTTTTTTCCCCTTCCACTTTGTATGCATGAAAGTGTTGTAGAAACTTTGGAGGGTCCTCATTTGTTGGAAATTCAAAGGAGCTCTGTATAAACTGAGCTAGTTCCTTACCAATTGCAAAAACAACAGAAGCCTGGTCTTGGGACGAAAATGAGATTAGTCTTAGTTAAGGAATTTTAGTGATGCAGTGCAAGAACGAGGTTAGTCCAAGCTATGGACTATGTCTGTTTAAAAACGAGCGAAGTCCATATTGAGACTAACACGAATTTGGTGCAAGCTGCAGAATAACCATGTGCAAAAACGAGCTAGATCCTTAGTCAGAGCAAAAAGAAGCCAAGTTCTGACTCAGTGAAAAAATTAGTAAAAATCTTGACTTTATGCAAAACTAGATTTGAACTCACTCGATGCCAAAATGAGCCAAGTCCAAGCTTTAACCTTACTTGATGCACAATCTAAGTCCAAAGTATGAAATATCAGTGATGCAATTCCACAACTGAAATCCATACTCCATGCAAAACCAAGTAAAGCGCTGATTTAGTACAAAATGAGCTAAACTCTTATTTGGTAGGAATATAAACTAATTTCTTGCTCAGTGAAAAAACCAGCTTGGTTCAGACTAACACAAAATTGTGCTAAGTTCAATTTTTCTTCTAATTAGCTTCAAACTTATATTGGCAAATTCCTTAGGTCATGGGAATCCAACACAAAAAAAATCATTGGTTTTCCTGAAAGTGGCGACCAAGTAATCTCCAAAAGCTTTTCTTCCCAAGAACTGCTGGAAACACATATTGCGCACGTCCCTGGTTCAAGGATAACCCAATGCAAAAAAAAAAACTTGTGGCCTTTTTTTTCTTTTTTTTTATGGGGATCGGATATATAGTCTGATATAATATTTTCAATAAGCCCTGGCCGAAAAGGAGTATGGGACCTGGAATAAAGAAATGGCAAAGAATGGGTAAAACTTACTTTTGTTGTTTGCTTACTTTTTTATTTCTTTGATTGGCTATGGCTACAGTAGTACCTTAGCATCCAGAGGATCGATTAGGCAAAATAAAGGTCAACACACTAATAGCTACTGCAAAACAGAACATGAGAACATTTTTCTCATAAAATAAAAAAGGAGTAATTTCTGTTTTCAAGGGTACTTAAAGCATGAGATTAGGGTAGTTTCTACCCCATACAAGGCCGGAAATTTCACCGACTATTGGTTCATATAATTCACAACCCTTGACCCCATCCAACTCAAAATTCAATATGAAAAGTATCATTTAAAAATAACTGCACAAGATTAAGGTTGATGGAAAAGATTTTACTGAATATCTATATTTACCAAAAGTTGCAATTACAAGCTATAATTCTATCTTTAAACCATGAAATCTCAACAAAATGTCATAGATTTCCCCACACATGACATAAAATAAAAATAAGAATCCATGATCAACTCGAACCTAGAAATAAAAGGAATAACTATGAATAAATAAATAATTCCTAAAAAGAACAGAGATTCAAATTAATAATTAAGACAAGCTAAAGCTAGAATACACTAAATTATAAAGACAAAAATGAGGTCACTGCTCCATCAAATCCTCTAGAAACTAGAGTGTCATTTTTCCTTTACTGTAAACCGTATGTATTTCGATTTGCATCTTTATTGTTGTCATAGCATCAGTATATGCAACAAACAATGACAACACTAATCAACTTTTGGGAAAAGGTGAATAAAGCATATTACAATATTTTTGCGATGTTCAGTTTAGCTTTGTTTATTTTAAAGATGTATATTTTTTTCTGTTCATGCTTTTCCTTCTGTTCTATTTTATTCAAAGTACCCAATAAAATGATGGCTAAATAAAATGTTTGAAGCATTTTATTTATAATTTGCTCACACAATATTTCGACACGCCAAGTCAATAGATAAAAAATGTCAAAAATATAATAGCTTATAAAAAGAGGAATTCTTGAAAGTTTGTGTCTTTTTAGTTTTGTAGCGTGATAAGGTAAAAAAGAAAAACTGGTTAAATGTATTTTGTTTTCAGCAAAGTGCAAATGACACTCTAGCCTATATTGGATTTGATTGGGAAGTGACTCGGCTCTTATTTGTGTTACGGTACAATTTGTTTTAACTTTGACTCGGTTATTAGTTTTGATTTCTGTTCGTTTTGTATTTCATTTATTCATTCATAATAATTGCGTTCACTTTAAGTTTGAGTTGTAATACTACTTTACTTTTTTTAAAGAATTCATTTGTTTTTTTTTTATTAATTATATAGAAGAATTCATAAGTAAATCTTTGAAAAATGTAGTAAATCTTTTGTTTATTTCTGATTTTGGAATTTTAAGGATATCTTGATGAAGAGAAGTTTAGGGTTTTGAAACGACGTTTCGGAAAAACAATCCCAATTTATGAAAATGGCTAATTTCGTATAAACATATTGGTCAGTGAATTGCATTTGGATGATGATAATGTTATTGTCCTCTTTAAATGAGGATAGTGGATAAATTTATACCAAATAAATTAAGACTTCCAGGTTTTCTAATTTTCTTTAGAAAATAGCCACTTATGCAAATTCCAGATTTTTTGCCCAAAGGTCACTTGATAAAGCTTTGGAAATATGTGAGTGTATTGCAATAATGAAGCTAAATGTAATCATACGATGTTGACAAAGTATATGTCCACTATCACTATGTTTCATCCTTAAAATTGATCACGAGGACTGCTCAAAAGAAATTGATTGTCATAAAATATCTTGCGAGTGCTCTTGTGAATAAAAATTGTTAGTTTTAGCGTCCTTTTTACGAGTAGAGTGATTGGTGGGGTGGAAGGCTCCCTCATTGTTTGTTTGTTTGCTGTTGTTTTTTGAGGCTTTTTTCCCCATTGTGGTAAACCAATTTAGAGATCTATAGTCTGGTCCATATCATTATTACAATGCGAAAAATTGAACTCTGAAAAAAAAAGAAATGTATTTCTTGAGTCAAACTCCCAGAAATTCCCTGAGTGAATTTTAAAAGCAAACATCAATTAAATAAAAAAAAAGTTATGTCAATGAAATTAAAATGTAAAATTAAAACTCAAACTGATTAGAAATTAGACTTTGTATAGAGAAGGATGCCATCACCTTGACAACTCTTCACACTAGAGTTTGGCATTGTCCTACCAATGCTTCAGGAAGGATTGCTCTAATACAAGAATAATGTGTTGAAAAGCTAATTTGTTCTTCCTTAATGTTTTTCGAATGGTAGATGTTAGAAGTTGGTGCGTTTCCTTAAATATAAAAAGTTCTAATGTGAGTTCAAGAGTTTTCGAACGGCAATCAGTGGATAAAACAAATTTAACACTATTGGAGTCGGGAAACACGAGTCTCCATCATACACAGCATAATTGTCGATCATTTTGAGTTTTAACATTGCTCTTTACTTACACGGGGATTTTTTTTTATTTAATAAATTTCAACTTTCAACATAGACAATTAGAATATTACAAAGAAATACCAAATTATTTAAGATATAGTGTCTTTCAGTGCCACCTAGTGACAGATCCAAATAGATCAGCAACTACAAATATTATTTTCGATTCTCGAATGGTACTTAATTACATTGCCGGTGTGTTCAATAAGAAAGCAGGAATGAAAACTTTAGAGAAGCTAAATATATAGTTTTAAGCTCAGGACTTTCATTTGAAGACATCGCGTCCGTTTCATATCAAAATTGTTGTTCTGCAGCACAAAACGGCCAAAGCCGATTTTCAAACGTAGTGCTATTAGTAGTGATTTACAAAAAATACATGGATACCAAAATTGACTTTCATATCAGTCGTTATTTGTTTCTCTACAAATTTTCAGCAGCCTGGTAGAACCGGGAGGGGGGGGGGGGCTTCTTCGGCTGCCAAGGTAGGGGACAGATAATTATTTATCAACAGTTTCCTATTGTCGCAATTTTTATGGTGTACTTTTTGTTTCGGTACATTGTTATGATTTAGGGATATCGGGTTACTTTTGAAATCCGAAAATAATTCATCTTCTTTTATTCAAAAGAATGTTTTATTGAATGTTTTAAAGTTATCCCTTCCAAATGAGTGTTGGCTGGAATCTTTCTAAATGCTTGCTTTGTGTTTTTAAATGCTCAGTTACGGTGCACGGTTCACTCTACGGTTCACTGTGTGTTTTTAAATACTCAGTTACGATGCACGGTACAGTTACGGTTCACTCTTTGCTGTGTTTTAGCTACTGTTGCAGCTATCAAATTGACTCTATCCATAATTTGAGATCGCTGATTCCTGATTTAAAACAAGGTATAACATTTCCTATTCTCTACAAAATGTGTTTATTTTATCCTCGGTTTTGAAAGTGCTAGTACGTAATTTGGGCCCATTGCTCTCAGGACTACACGAGCTATATTAAACCAGGAGGCATATGTTTTGGATCTTATGATCATTTCATGTATTGCAGTGTGAGGTTTTCGGAGCTCCCAAAGAAAAAGGGGAACTTCAGGGGCAGCTATGGACTGGCTAAGTCCCTCAAGAATGGCACTAGAACTTTTAATCCGATTTTGAATGACAATTCATCCAATTATCATATCTTTTTTTCAATATGATAAGGCCAGGAAAACAATAAAAAATAGTACATAGGGATTGCTCCGCACAAATTCAACGCTATTGCACCTGATCATGATTTAACAGCTATTAGATCTTCTGACACTTTTCTTTATTTTTGTTTTGTTTTAGGACAAATCCGAATTTTCTGTTTTCCCAAGTGGGGAAGATGAAAAAAGTTTTTGGACAGCTAAGGAAGAAATTCTTTTACTTGATGCTATTGAACTGTATGGCTTTGGAAATTTCGCAGATGTGTCTAAGTACATTGAGACCAGATCGGCTGACGGTATGTTATTTATACTCCAGATATTGTTTCCGGTACTATTTTGC
The DNA here is from genome assembly GCF_032884065.1 of Artemia franciscana. Taxonomy (NCBI): domain Eukaryota; kingdom Metazoa; phylum Arthropoda; class Branchiopoda; order Anostraca; family Artemiidae; genus Artemia; species Artemia franciscana. Next base: position 41,073,400 of record NC_088869.1, read on the forward strand.
CAATCTTTTCACGTAAAAGTATTATTTTATGTACAACAACTTTTTAGTGAAAAATATGTAAATAGATATTTGTTGGGATTTCCAATGATATTTTGAGTCTGACTAATAAAATGAAAATACAGAAACCTTATTTCTTTCCTCAAAAGTGCTTTCTTAATTTGTTTTTAAACACCCCCAAAATTGATGCCATATCTTAGGGGCTGTTATTGGCTACAATATTATAGAGCACGATTTAACAATAAATAATTCAATTGCTAATAAGTGTAAAATTAGGTGACTAAGTGGCAATTCTACAAAACATCATTGTTCAAAACTGTTTTCACTTTATTAATTTAAGAAAATTTTGGAAAAAGAGATTTTTCTAAAAAAGCAAAGAGCTACATTAAACCAAAGACAAGCAGAAATAGGTGAAAATGATCATTCAAACATATAATAAACAGAAATTACTATCAATGAATAAATGACACCCAAGACGAATAAAAACTGCAATGATAATCAATTCAAACCTAAAATGAACAATGCTTACCGCAAACAATAGTAGGAATAAGGACCCTAAGCCAACAACAACAAAGAAAAGAAACTAAAAACGAGAGCCAAGAGCTCATATGGTATGAGCTCTAGCAAAATTCTAAGAATCAATAGATTGCTTAAAAGGAAAATCAGAGGCGTAATGCCGGTCGAGATTTAAAATAAGAGCTCTGAGGCACGAGTCCTTCTAAATATCAAAATTCATTAAGATCCGATCACCCACTCGTAAGTTAAAAATACCTCAATTTTCTAATTTTTCCTCACCCTTCAGCCCCCCAGATGGTCGAATCGGGGAAAACGACTTTATCAAGTCAGTTTGTGCAGCTCCCTGACACGCATACCAATTTTCATCGTCCTAGCACGTCCAGAAGTACCAAACTCGCCAAAGCACAAGTACTGAACCCGACTACCTAACTCCACCAAAGAGAGCAAATCCAGTCCGGTTACGTCAATCACATATCTACGACATTTGAAAGCGTTTTCCAAGATTTCCCGTTTCCCCCTCCAATTCCCCCCAATGTCAAACGATCTGGTTGGGATTTTAAATAAGAGCTCTGAGACATGAGTTCATACTAAAAATTAGATTTCATTAAGATCCGGTCACCCGTTCTTGAATTAAAAGTACCTCAATTTTTCTGATATTCCAAATTAACAACCCCCAGCTCCCTCAAAGAGAATGGATCCATACCAATTATGTCAATCTCGTATCTATAACTTGTGCTTATTCTTCCCATCAGGTTTCATCCCGATCTCTCCACTCTAAGGGTTTTCCAAGATTTCTGTTTCCCTCTCCAACCCTTTATGTCCCCGGATCCGATTCGCATTGGAAATGGAGCATCTGAGACATCAGATTCTTCTATGTATCAAGTTTCATTAAGATTCGATCACCCATTCGTAAGATACTTCGATTTAGTCCAGGCACCAGGTCCGGAAAATATGACACCCCCTCATCCAAAAGGTACACTAGGTTGAAAGTGGATTTCCCATCAAATCGAACCCGCTAATTATGAATATGCCGGGAACAGCGATCAAAATTGGGCGCTTAAGGTGGAATTGATGCCTAATACAATTGAATACTTTCTCTTCATTAACAAGTGTTGTTATCATTTTCAGTAGTTTGAAAAATTAAATTTAGCTCAAAATGAAACGATTCACCCCCTCCCCCCTCCAAAAAAAGACTTCAAATTGGACTCGTTTACTGGTTAAGGACAGATACATATCCAATATATTGCTTAAATATATAAAATAAAAAACTATTCTAGTAATTACGATTCACAAATAATGCTTGAATAAATGACTGTACTTCTGTGGCTTGCAGCATTAACGTCCTTAAAGACAAACGTTTGATTAGAAATCAAGAAAGTTCTATACAAACATCTCAAAAAAGCTTATTAAAACATAGAAGGATTCAGAAGAAGTTTCATAAAGGGGATCGAAGAATTTTGGTAAAAGTAGGCTACTGCCCAACTGAAAAGTCTATGTGAAGCTACATCATACTCGGATTAGCCACATTAAAGATGACAGGCTGAACAAGCGTCGATTATCTTAGCGATTAGTTGATTAATGGATATTAAATTTCAGACAAGTCACGATGTCCATTTAAACATAAGAAAAAAAGATAGGAAATGGTAAAGCAGGAAAGACATTCATGAGAAACTCCCCTTTCTTTATTCTTCATCCGAATCTATTGAGTAGCTGCCGCCACATGAGCAAAGTATATCACACTTCCAATCAAAAGAACAAGGGCAACGTTCTGCACATCTATTTTTTGCAAGAGAATGATTTGGGCATACCTTTGACTGTCGAAGGCCACTGCAGAAGCGTTGTAGTTATTGGAACGACCCTATCTGCATGGCTATATACCCACCCGAAACGCAATGGGTTGTGAATATATGGCCGCGCTTCTGAGGCTTGCAGCATCAAAGACCACTGAAAGGCAGCTCTTTTTACATGGTATTTGAAAGTGTTTTCTGTTGGTGGTAGGCACTTCAGACTGCTTTTCTTGTGAAATAAGTGAACTCGCAGATCATTTAAACTGGAAAACTTTTCATATCGCTTGCCGTAGGCAACAATGACAATTTTTCTAAAAAAAATTGTTAGGTCATCCAGAAACTCTGTTAAACACTAGGGCGCACTAATCACCTTCGCTGTTAGCTTTTCCAGCTCATCCAGGACACCAGCTTTAGAGCCGCAGTAAAGAAAGTCTTTTTGCCTTTTGAATAGAAGAAGTGCACAGTATCAAAGCTGGTAAAACAGTGAAGAAAGGTAATAGTGTTTGTGACGGCGACCGGGATCTTTTTCACTACTTGGTGGATCGGGAATGTTTTATCTCTAAACTTGAGGTACAGCTCAGGATCGGATGCAGTACACTTAGAAGTCATAATCTGGAAATGCTGAATAAGCATGGCCAAAATATCTGTGTCGATGGCTTTCACTATCGCCTGCTGATAACCCCTGCGAAAACAATGAGCCACATGTAGTACCAGCCTCGTATCAGCTTCCTCATGGGTGCTCGCTAGGCTCTCAGTAAGTTCAGAGCAAACATCAAATGGTAGACCTTTTACCAGACTTCACGTCTATCACTAAACCCACCAGCAAGCACCAGCGGAAAGGCCGTGTTTTCTGTCTGATCTTTCCAAATTTCAAATATAATCTCAGCAATTTTCGCGTTCGTCGATGACTGCGTCAGCATAAGCTCCCAGTTTTCCAAGGTCACAGATCGAGAGATTATAGTGCCCTCGCCCCTTCTACTATGACAGCCGCTGCTGTTTTTTTAGGAGAATAGGACAACCCTCGGGGTCCTTTATCAAATGCAGGCCATCGTATCTGTCTGATATGACATGCAGTTCAGTCAAATCTGTCAGTTCTTTCGTTGTTTCGCAACATTCTACATGCAAAATTCTCCAATTTTTTGGTTTTCGACGGAATTTGGGTTTTAATGAATGCCATAAAGTCTAGCAAGACTGTCTGCTTTGCCTCAGGTTTTAGAGTGACGTTCATAGGCCAAGAATCGATTACACTAAGCATTCGTATTGAATCTATAAGTGCAGCTTTGGAACCCGTTCGTAACCAAGTGCCAGCACCAGTGCCTGTTCTTTCAAACAGAGCTGGTGATACCGGAAGGAGTTCATGGGGCATCAATCTACGCAATACTGACAAAGACGTAGTGGGAGCGCTACCACAAGCAAGTAATATCTTCCTAGTCACTTCTAGTTCTTCTTGGATGCAGCTGAATGCTTTCTTCTTCTGCTCTTTACCCTTCATCAAGCTACTAGCCATAGTCACCACCTTAATTTTTGAAAAGGGGTTGGGTTGTCCAGCGACAATTGCTTCAACGGCTCTTACGCCGTTTTCTTCAGCAGCCAAAAGACTATCTCGGATTGAATTTTCAGCAACCTCACTAGTCATGATGTTCATAAGTTTTTCTTCTTTACAATCGAAGGGATTCACATAACATTCAACTACTGACATAGTCTTCAACACAAACTTCTCGTTTTGAAGTCTGCCTACTCGGATCCATCATACTCGCTGTTTCCGTTTATTCCAGCTAGTTTACACAGTGAGGCTGATACATTAGCACAAAATGGCAAGGTAGATATCCACTTGGCGACCGCACTGGTATTCAGAGTTAGCCCTTTGATGCCGCCTTTTTGTTTTGTCTCAAGGCTCAGACTCTAAGGCATGGTCTGGAGAAACTGCGTTAGCTGAACAAACAGATCTTTTCACAGTAAAGTGGCCTTGCAAAAACTGCTTGCGAATTTGTTCAGGTAAACGCTCATGTCTTGCAAATACATTGTGAGATAAGTTGCGTACTTATGGTGGCCTGCAAATGCCATAAAGGGAAGCATCATACTGGTTGCTTTCAAATGCAAGTCAAAGTTCCCACAGCGGTCAGCCAAAAGAAATTGGAGCATAATCAAGAACATTCGAATGTACTGTAACCAAAGCTTCGAAGTCGGGTAGGTCTTGATTAAATTGTCAAACTCACCAATGGGAGAAGTCAGCGATATTAGATGGGTAAAAAACTCAACTTGAAGACGTCTTCCATCACTTACAGAAGCTATTATTCCTGCTATGTCTTCTATTTATTGTATCTCATACTTCTTCTATGGAAGATTCAGTACGATTGTCGCTGTTGCACACAGCCTAGCGAACAATTGTTGACTAAAAATCCAACTCCGACGAGGAGCCGCAAGAAAGTAAAAAAGGATGTTAAAAAAGTATTTTTTTTGCCATGAAGCACCAGTCGCAGACCAGCGTTCCAAGAATATTCTTAATCGCCGTTGTATTATCTACAAGATGGTGTAATTAGACCTATTGTATCTTTTGGGTCGGGTGTTTTGAAAACTAAGTATCTTTTTCAATGCTGCCGCCCCGACTAATTTACACGTTTTCCAAGAATTCTGGTTTCCCCCTCCAACTCCCTTCAATGTCACCGGATCTGATCGAGATTTAAAATGAGAGTTCCAAAGCACAAGATCCTTCTAGATATCAAATTTCATTAAGATTTGATCAACTGTTCGTAAGTTAAAAATACCTCATTTTTTCTAATTTTTCCGAATTACTTCTCCCCCCCTTCCTCAAGTCCACCAAAAAGAGCGGATCCGGTCCGGTTATGTCACTCACCTATCTTGGACTTGTGCTTATTCATTCCACCAAGTTTCATTCTGATCTCTCTACTTTAAACGTTTTCCACGATTCCCTCCCCCCTAATGACAATGGATCCGGTCGGGATTTAAAATAAGAGATCTGAGTTTCGAGGTCCTTCTAAATATGAAATTTCATTAAGATACGGTCACTCTTTCGTAAGTCAAAAATACATCATTTTTTCTAATTTTTTAGAATTAACCTTCCCCTCAACTCTCCCAAAGAGAGCAGATCCGTTCTGGTTATGTCAATCCCGTATCTAGGACTTGTGCTTAATTTTCTAACCAAGTTTCATCCCTATCCCTCCACTCTAAGCGTTTTCCAAGATTTTAGGTTTGGCGACATAGCATTCCTGAGACATTGCAGATACGGCATTTTGGCAACCTAGATGCACTTGAAGTCTTTTGATTTAGTTCAATTTCCCCTTCAACATTCCCTGAACATTTCAACCTAATAACCTTAGCCGTTCCTGAGATATAGTAAATGTTCCCTTTCAAAAATCTGAAGACACTAAAATCTTTTTATTTGGTTCAGTGTTTTTCTGAACATTATCTCATAATTTCAAGTAAATACCCCAAACTGCTCCTGAGGTATTACAGTTATGTAATTTTGGCAATCTGGATGCATTTAAGGTCCTTTTATTTGGTTCAACATTCTCCGATAGTTTCTCCTTATTGCGTTTATCTGTTCCTGGGATAATGCGGATAGGCCGTTTTGAGAAATCTTATTTGCTTAGTCCTTTTTGATTTAGTTCAACATCACCTGAAAATTTCAACCTAGTAGCCTATGCTTAGCCGTACCTCAGATATTGCAGATACGTTAAATTGACAACATGGATGCACATAGTTTCATTTGATTAAGTTCAAAATCCTTTGATTTTCGGCTAGAAAGAAGCATAGGAGGGGGGCGTGCTGCCCTCTAATCACTTTCCATTTAAAAAAAATACACTAGAACTGTCAATTTCAAATCGTTTGAACTCCCCTTCGAAATGTCAACGACATCTCCTTCCTTGCAAAGTGGCCAGGGAGATAAAATAATAAAAGTAAGTAAATAATACATTGAGGCCATATCCCTCTTTAGTAAGGCAGTGCTATTGCGATAGAAATGAATAATAATAACCGTGATTGAGGAGATAAAACAGTTCGTTGTTCGTGGTAATGGACGTGATAATGGTCTTCTTGAAATTTAGATCCAATACCTTATGGGACCAAGCGGGCAAAACAATGAATGTTTTTTTAAATTTCCTCAAATATTATATCGTAATTTAATTGATTAATGCAATTGGTTTCGAATGGTTAATCATAGATGCTTATTTAGTCAGTTGTCTTTGAAATTATCTGACCTACCTGCGTTAACAATGTCCGTTTAGCTAAGCTTACAACAGTGCTAGGTACAAACTGCCTCTTTACCACTTGCTGTAGGCATGGTATCCCATCTTTTTGTGACATTATTTTCTTGCTTTGTGCTCGAAGAATGAATTCTTGAGTTTTTTTGTAGCTATGTCTGCATCCCTTTTTCCCTAACGCGCTTAGAGAACAGATACTGTTAGATAACAGTCTTATATTCACTTGTGGAGTTTAGCTCTTTCAAATTGGGAGAAGTTTGAGGTCTTGTTCATATTCTTCTCCAGGTTATAACTTTCGCTAGGTTATTCCTATTTTAACCTCCCTCTTGTCTTGCATAGAGTGTCAGGCGAGTCCTCTTAGCCTCTATACTGGTAGCAGCCTTGTTTTGAGGCCCTGAACCTGCGAGATTGTTATTAGATGCAAGGGCACAGCTTGGGTTTTGAGTTTTGGGGCGGGGGGTATAAAGAATGTGCTGACAAAATCATCTAGTGTGCCGAATAGGGCTGGCACATAAACTCAATTAAACTAAACACATAAGCTAACTTCCTCGGAACTTGGGGGGTATCCGAAAATGAGTTAAGCATATGGTTTGTAAGAACTCGATGAGGTGTATTAATTGGTCTATTAAAGGGCTTATCTTTAATTTTGACCGACTTATAAATTGTTCCAAAAGGGCGTAAAAAAGAGCATAAATCCCTTATCTTCTAAGTAAAGAATAATTCAGCAATTTGGATATTTCCAGCGAATTCCGACTGAAAAGTGAACAAGGAACCAATCTCTTAATTTTCAAGCTCCTTAACTTCTTATTTGTGAGAAAGATTTTTTCATTGTTCGTTTTTATTTTCATTTTGCTCTTCTGTAAAATTAGGAAAAGTTGACTTTGGCTCTTTTTACAAAATGCCACGGAAGTATGAAGATCATAGAGCCATCCTGCTTGGAAGGCGGTGCCGCTCGTCCTGGCTTCGAAAAAAGACGGATTCTTTCGGTTCTGTGTAAACTACTGGTGGCTTAATTCTACTTCCGAGACGCACGCTTACCCAATTCTAACAATTGATTGAATTGACTAACAATTGAAGAAATAGTGTATCCGGTAGGCTTAGCAAATTTATTTTGATGTTAGATTTAAAACGGGGATACGGTAGGTTGAAATGCATATTGCAAATAGAACAAAGACTGCTTTTACTTCGGCGTTTAGTCTCTTTGAGCAAGTAGTAGACTGTATTTTGGAGTCATTACCGTACACGAAAGTTTACCTTAATGATTTTATCATTTTTCGTATTTGTTTAAGGAGCATGTGAGCCATATGAGGAAAGCTTTAATCATATTCAGGAAAGCGAGTTGGCCCTAAATATAGTAAAATGCGGACTGGTGCAAACTTAGTCAGTAACTGAGTCATCAAATTGGGAAAGGATCCAAATGCCAGAAAAGATGGATAGGATCCAAAATGCAGGTATCTCATATACAGAGACAAATTTGGTTATTTGTGGTAATAGCATGGTATTATTAGCCCATCCCCAATTTTACGACAATATCGGAATCCTGTCAAATTTAACTAGAAAGGGAGTTCCAGACACTTTTAATCAAGGAGAGAAGTAAGCAGGGAGCATTCGATATTTAAGAAGAATACGCCTTTTGCAGCAGTTGAATATTTTGAAACCCTCCTTTTTCATTGTACTTTTTCTCCAAAGAGGTAGCTCAGCCTATGGACAGGGGTTTTGTTAGCCCAAAGCACCCTATTATTTTTATTATTTTTTTTTTTGAAAATATGTAAAGTCGAATTAGTTTACGGTACTATTGAAATGAAGTTAGGGGATTATTTTTGTTGCTAAAAAAAATGATTATTGTCCACATGGACGGAATTTTAAAATTATATCATCATAATCCATCACAAAGGGTGAATGTTATGATACCAGATAATCAACCTCTGGTGCGGCATGTACTATGCTTCCAGCAGTGTGATTTTGATACTGAAACTCGACCAGGTACAGTCACTAGAAATCATGAGGGCATGTCGAGGCTGTAACTGGAGGGTGATACTTGGGAGGAGGCACAAAGCTAATATAGAGATGACGGATAAGGTTTGTGATTACTATCATTCCCAGTATGAAAAGTATTGTGTGCTTTTGTTAAAAAATCTGTATTTTTGTCAATTAGCTTTTTATAGATAACCTCAGCTGTCAACCTTTCTGGGTCCCCTATCCATTCCTTAACTATTTACCATAGCTCCCGATTCTCCATCACTAGTTGATACTAGATCTTCCCAAACCTTTACTGTGTAGCCCTTTACCCTTTTCGCAGACTCAATTGGTATTGGCAATTGGTCTTGATTTGTCTGGCCCCTGGGGGGGGGTGGCAACTCATCAACTGTTGCCATTACTAATTTAAATATTGCTGCAGGATATCTATGATAGCTATTCTTTAGCTGGGTAGAGACCTGCGCCCAGCAGCAGTAGTGAGCCGCTAGTTTAGAAGGCAAGAACAACTGCATAAATCGAGGAAATAGTAATGAGGAGGGGATATAATTTTTTAATGTACTTTTTCGTCTTTTTATTATTATTTTTTATGGGAACTGGCGTGGCTTGATGGGCAAAACTTAAGGGGGGTTTCAATGCTTTCTCGATCTATCATCCTGTTTAACACATTACGTGCGCAATTAGTTTACCAACCTGCTTTAACTATGGACACTTAGCAACTAACTAGACTCGTAACAGTATTAAATACCCCTCCCCCTTTTCCTGGGTGAATATTTTAGACGTAATATCTCATTCTGCTGTGTATGATCTCATTTTTGTTTTGCTTGAAAAATGTAAATACACGACCATTTTATAGTTATATCTCTACAACTTTATCCGTAAAACATTTCAAGGGCAGATGTGTTTAAGTAACAACTGGTATATTCATTTCTAGACTTCAGGACACCCAAGTTTGGAGAAGTTTGATGCTTTGTTTATGTTTGAACATGAACAAATTCATGAAGTTTGATGTTTGATGCATCGGAGATTGGATGGGTGCTCCTCTACTGGCTATGACTTCCTTTCGATTATGCCTATCTTAATCTCCCCTCACCCCCTCTACAATAGGACACAAATGGGGGCCCCTTACGTACAACCGATAATGTTTAATCATTCAGGACCATTTGCTTAATTATCCTAGAATGTTCAGAAGATGTGTAATTTATGTCTACGAGTTTCGAGCTGGAAGGTGGTTGCTGGGACCTAGTGCTCAACTTTGGGACTTCTGCTTTTATGGATGGAAGGTTTGTGCATGAGTATTGCTTGAACAAGAGCTAACGGGTCAGACTCCGTACAAAATATGTATGTGCAAAGCCACTGTTCTCAATCAGGTATTCCTATAACTTATTCACTTGCTTCCGGGGCTGCATGCTTCTTGTTGTAATTGGGTGGGGGTTTTTTTCTGAAGCTTTTTGACTATTTGGAATATTCCGCCAAGAATATCTGAAAACGAGTTTCGGTCGGCGATCGGTTGCCACATGGAATAGATTGCTGGCAGAAGTAATCCAGGAAAATCCTTCCCTTGACGCCTTCAGGAGAAGGTATAATAAATACCTCAGTGTTGGACAATGAGGTGACTACCAGGACTAACGGCATATTATCATTTGTGATGGAACCGTGAAGAATGTAACAAAAAAAATAGTTTTCCTTAGATTCCTTAGATTACGGTAGTTTCAGTGGGGAATGACCCAAGTTCCCTCTATATAAAGCTTTATTTCGGATCCATGTATCCATACTTTTTTCACAATGCTGTTTGTGGGTGTAATAAAATTTCCTTAGAACTCTTGTATTTATTTTCTTGTTTAATTCCAGAGGTAAGAGAACACTATGTCCAGCGTTATGTATGTGGTACGATTGGTCGTTTAACTTGGCTTTCAGTGAATAGAGCTGGAGCTGAGCCTGGATTCATTACAAAAGATCACACTGGCCCTGATTTTGGCCCCCTTTCGCCCAGTTTCACAGCTCGAGTGGCCCCTTTGCAAATCCAACAGGATGAGTCACTACAGCTTGGATATATGCCCAATCGCGACGATTTTGAGACTGAGTACGATAATGATGCAGAGCTGTTAGTGTCTCATTTAGATTTGAATGCCACAACGGATGAGGACATCGATATGGGTAAGCTACCAACATCAGAAACCACTTATGATAAGGGTGTTGTTTATGATAGCTTCCAATTGGGGAGAGGGGTGGGGTGCATCTTAAACTAAGAAACAGGTTATATGAGATTTTTTATTGTCCTTATAATTGCTTTGTTATAAATCTGTGATTCCTTCTAATATAATTAGACTATGATTTCTTTTTTTTTCAGAATTAGAATAATGTTTTCCAATTAAAAAAAAAAAAATTAGATTCGTCTGAGCTTAGCTGTGTAGTACCATACCAACCTTGTTACGTCTAAAGCTGTCTATTGTCTGATTTGTAGTTTTCGTCATTTTGTTTTTCTTCTCATTCTGCTTGCGTTCTTTAATAGTTTTTTTTTGGCATACTTACACTTTCAGTTGCGAATAATAAATTTCCCTGTATTAACGTACGGGTACCATACTCGGGGGGGGGGGGGCTCTATTCTAGGCTCTAGGCTTTATGGTCGGCTGTAGTCTAGGCCACAGTTTTGGGGAAACGTTTGTCTTGTTAATTCTTTATTCCTATTTTTAAATCTTCTTAAAAATCACTTACTGGCCTTGATGGCATTATTTTGGAAAAATGTTTGAGTCAGGACATTATGTACGGTCCAGATTTCTATCTGTAATCTTTTAATTCCCTCTGACTTTTTTTCTCTCTTTGCATGTTTTCTGTAACCCGTGTTCTGAAATAGATTATTGCTTGATTTGTTTTACACCTATTTCTGTTTTCTCTTAATCCAGTATTGACCAAATTTCGAAACATTACCATTAATCAACAGGTTTTTTTACACTGAACTTCTGTTTTTCTCTTTATTTTATTCTCACTAAAATGATTTCTTCAGATTAGAAAGATTGCCTGTTATCAACACATAGTGAAGTTTTTTTTTATTCTTTAGCTTTGAAGCTAGCCCAAGTGGACATGTATCAGAGACGACTAAGAGAGCGAGCACAGAGGAAGAGACTAGTCAGAGATTATCAGCTAGCACAGGAGTTTTTTATACCTATTAAAAAAGGTGGCGTGGATGTAGCCAAGAAAATTACGGACCATAGGAAAAAATTGATTAAAGCAGATAGGTGTGTTTTATTTTTAGGACTTATTTATTAAATTTTCAGACCATTTGAGATAAAAATGTGTACGGCTGGCTATTAATAGCACATGAGAAATTAGTTATGGCCCGCGACTGAAAATTGTTACATTTGAGCTTAGTAATGTTTCATATTTAAAATTAATGCAATTCTCCTAATACCAATAAGAATTATGTCCGTATTCTTACCGTTGTGGGGCTTAAACCAGCGTTCTCAACGCGGTACAATTGTGTACCGTTTTGATAAAATTTAAATTTCCTGGTACTTTGTGAAAGGGTTTTATCCACTCAAACAAATAAGACGTAGAGACAATAGGGAAAATTTCAAGACAGTGGAAATTATTTATGTAGATATTTCGACCCTGTGTCCAAGGGCCGTCTTCAGCACAATACAAGAATAAGAGAGAAACTATAAATATATAAAAGAACTTATCAGTTTTAATCCTCACAATTTGATGTAAGTTCTTTTATATATGTATAGTTTCTCTCTTATTCTTGTATTGTGCTGAAGACGGCCCTTGGACATAGGGCCGAAATATCTACAGAAATAATTTCCACTGTCTTGAAATTTTCCCTATTGTCTCTACGTCTTATTTGTTTGTTATGGAAAGGCAGTGTGGTCTTCGTCGCTATTTTTATCCACTCGTTTCTGATTTTTAGGCGCAGTTTAGCTTTCGCGAAGTTTCGCTTCATTTATTTATTTTAGGGTCGTCAGAAAAAGAAAAATGAATATCTGTCAAATGTATACATGGCACTTGAAGAAATATGCGATTTTCGTGCTGGTTTTCTTATGAAAAACAGTTCGAATCCCTATTGAGGGAAAATAAAGGTTGACTATTCTTCAATTAATTTTTTATTTTTTACCTATATAATGGAAATCGAAATTGAATGCTTCATAGAGAAAGAGGGAAAAGTATTCTCTCAATTGTTCTTCTTCCTCCTCACAACTTCGTGTAGAACGGATGGTCACAGATTGTTATTTTGCTCAAGATAGTTAGAAGCTTGATAAAACTGTGCCCCAATGAGAAAATAACCCATATAGCCCAGAATCAAGGTCTGAGATGTGGATAAATCCCTTTATTTTCAAATGCATTCTAGTTAAATAGGTGGGTGTGGCGTAAGTAGTTTAAACCGGAAGCATGCAAGGAGTTCGAATATGTATGATTTAAGGAACAAATGGGGCTGGTCTCTACTTCATCCCTCGCCCCCCCCATCCCGTGATAACCTTTTAATAGATAGATAGACATGTTGGACCTTATCAAAATAGAAATAATACTGATATTTTCAATCTCAGTACAGAAACTAGCAAAGACCTGGCTACGGGCAAAAAAGGGCTAATTTCAGGTTGTGTAGTATTGGTGACGATGTGATAAAATGAGCTAAGTTCTGCCTGCAAAAATGTGTGAAGCACTGACTCGATGATCTTGATCCTCATCATAGGTAGCACAATAGCGCTGCCTAAGTAAAGAGCGATGTGGGCATAGTGTATTATTTTTATTTTAGACCAGGGCACTTCGTATCGAAGGAGTTGTCGTAGAAACTTCGAAAAGGGATCATTTGACTAGAAATTGCAAGGGCTTTTGTCCTTTTTAATAGTCGAAAGTAATTCGAGGGCCACTAACCCCCCTCCCACGCCCACTATTTGCCCAAACACATTCAACCAAAATTTGAGATAGCCATGTTGTTCAACGTAGTTGAAAGGTCCGGAAATAATGTCTTTAAGGATAACCCCCCTCCTCTCCCATCCAGAGCCCTCAGGGCAAGGGTTATAGAAAGGATAATCGTATAAACATTGGAGGGGGCTCATTAGATTGGTAATCAAAACTCCTAGTGCCCTTTTTAACATTCAGTGATCAAAGGGTGGATACTCCCCCCTCCAAACACCTTGTATTTTCCTGAAATGTATCTGATAGAAATTTCGAGATGGCCATTTGTTGTCATAGAAAGTTCGAAAAGGCTCATTCGGTTGGAAATTTAACGAGGGATATGGGCACAATGTATCATTTATTTAAATTTTTTTTGTCCAGGGCACTTCGTGTCAAAGGAGTTGTCGTAGAACCTTCGAAAAGGACTTATTTTTTTGGAAATCGGAAGGGCTTGTGCTCTTTTTAATAGTCAAAAGTGATTGGAGAGCAACTAACCCCCCTCCCACGCCCACTGTTTTCCAAAATACATCCAATCAAAATTTTGAGATAGCCATTTTGTTGAACATAATTGAAAGCTCCAGAAATTATGTCTTTGAGGATGATCCCCCCCCCCTCAGACCTTCAGGGCAAGGGTTGTAAGTTGTGCCCTGGGCGTATAAGGTATGCATAGAAAGGGAAATACATAAAGGCACTTCATATGGAGGGGTTGGTTGTATAAACTTCGGAGGGGGCTCATTCGATGGGAAATTGGAAGTTCTAGTGTCCTTTTTAAGAGTAAAAGTGATCGGTGGGCAACTAGCCCCCCCCCCTCTCCCCGCTGACGCCCTTTTTCCCCAAATGCGTCTGATAACAATTTTGAGATAGCTATTTTGTTATAAATAATTCAAATATCAGATATCAAAACTCCAAAGTCAACCCAACCCCCCAGTCCGGGGGCAGGCATTGTAAGTTATGCTCTGGGGGCATATATGGTTCTTGTAGAAGGGGTGCTCATTGAAATCTCATAGGGGGCTCATTTGATTGTATATTGGAAGTTCTAGTTCACTTTCAAGAGTCAAAAGAGATCGGAGGGCAACTAGCCCGTTCCACGCCCCTTTTTCGCCAAACGCTTCCGATAAAATTATGAGATAGCCATTTTGTTAAAAATCGTTCAAATATCAGATTTAAAAAATCTTCGGAATTAACACAACCCCCCAGAGCCCGGGGTACTTTTGTAAGTTATACCCTGGGGGGCATATATGGTTCTCATAGAAGGAGTGCTGGTTTAAACTTCATGGGGATCTCATTTAATCGTAAATTGAAAGTTCTTGTTCACTTTTAAGATTCAAAAAAGATCGGAGGGCAAATAGCCCCCCCTCACGCCCTTTTTTCTCAAAACGCCCCCGACAAAAATTATGAGATAGCCATTTTGTTAAAAATAGTTCAAATATCAGGTAACAAACACCTGTTGTTTGTACATACCTGTTATACAAATACCTGTTGTATGTTTTTTTTTTGCTGTGATTATTCACTCAATTCTGTCCGTTTTGGGTTTCCTTTATTCTTTAGTAGTAATTTCTGGTCGTTTTGATTCATTGTAGTTTTCTATTTCTTCTGATCGTAAGCTGAATATGGCCTTTACTTTTCTTTAAAAAACTTCTTTTTCGGAATTTTTTTTTTTAAACTAATTTTTGAAAAAGGGGAAGTAGTTCTTTGTCGTAAGTAACGCGGTGAAGGCTACGGGAGGGCATAGGATCAAATGGCAGGGTAAAAATCATTGACTTAAGCTATGAAAATGATCTAATTGCTCCGATAAGAATGTTAGCAAAATGAATGAATTGTTGGAGTTTTGAGACCAAAGGGTGCTTGAATACGTTTGAAAATTAATGTTAAGAAGGTCAAGTCGCTTAGACTGGAAATAAATGAAGATGAATAGGAGATGTTAGATTACAAGGAAATTGATCAAGTTTATAGCTTCACCTCTCATTAAGATGGTGGATGCAGTGAAAATGTAAAAAGTAGAATAGCCTATGCCCTGGGTATTTTTCATAGTTGAAAAGTTTGAATGAATAGGTAGACAAGTCTGCCAACCAAGATTAGAAAATTAGAATCTAGGGTTATGACAGGAGTAAGGTATGGTTCTGTAACATAGGCACTTCGAAAGGCTGATGCAGATCTGTTAAATGTTATCCAAAGAAATTATCTAAGCTGTTCTTATTTTCCGTTTTGCTGACCATATATCCAACAAACTCTGCGAAAAATATAATTAAATCTAGTTCTATAGGGCTTAAACGAAATGAATGTTAAGATGGCTAGGATGCCTTTTATGGATGGCAGATTGCCGAAGATTGTGTTTTTTGACCATCCAGCTGCAGCCACGCTGGAAGCATGTCGCTCCCAAATGGAGCGATGGGAGGTCATTAGAGAGAATGTATAGCAAATCGGAAGTTCATCTGAGGGAGGTAGAAAATGAAACTTCGAATGTATGGGGGTGGAGGAGAAGTGTGCACAGCTGTGTTGGATTCAGGTGGCTTGGTAGTGCAAGGGTCTATTAGTAGTACTACTAGCAGTTAGCAGTCATAATAATAACTAAAACTATTTCATACAGTTTATTTTTAATGCATACGACATAAAGCAAATTGTTTTGTGCTGCAAAGACGTACGAAGCCAGTTTTTGCTAGAAAACATATTAGTTATATATGTGGTCGATTTTTTACGTACGGTTTGTTATGTGCTGGAGGCACTGTGATTTTCTTTTTCTCGAATCACGTCCGATCTCTCTTACCTCCTACGAAGTAAATATGCCTTTACAAATGTGTCCAGTGATTTGAGGCCTGCTAGACGAATCTTTTTCACTTCCTGTCTTTTTTTTCTTTTCTTTTTTTTTTAATGTATTATGCCCGTTTTTGATTTGGCCGCTTATGATCTTTGGTGTATGCTCACAGGACAAAGTAAACTAAAATCAAAAAACTAAAGATTAGAGCTAAAGACAGAAAGCGGATTTTTTTTCTATCCATAACGAAAAGGGTTTTCGTTACGAAAAGACTTGAGTTTTTTTTTTTTATTGCTGTTAAAAATTATGGAAAAATCTGAAATGTTTTGCTCCTTCTTCTTCCATTAATACTTTCATCTGATTATATTGCATTTGCACGCTTATTAAATATGCGAATTTGTTGTTTTCAGAGATTTATTTGATAAGTTTCGGCCATTTGTTCGATTTCATACATTCAATGAGCATGAACAGTTTTTAAAAAATTTATCCCGAGCACGACAGCTTCGGACACGTATCCGCGAACTCTTGAAATACAGAAAAAATGGACTTACGCGATCGGAGGAATGTGTTGAATATGAAAGACAAAGATACAAAAGAGAAAAGAAGAAAGAGGACCGCAAGAGAGTAAGTTTCAGTTTAATTCAGATCCAGCTTAGCACAGAGGTTAGCTAGAAAGAGTCCTTGTCCTATTTTAGTCCCTAGGCTTCCTTCCTTTTGTTGCAGCAAAAATCTCTACTGGGGTTTTTATAATACGCGTCGCCTCACTATTGACGAATTTTAAACTATACCATATCCTTTTTTAATTTGTCCTCATTACAGGGACAGACACAGGAATTTTTTTTCGGGGAGAGGGGCGGAGACTGGGTTGTAACAGGAAAAGCTTTGTCAATTATGTGAAATTATAGGGGAAATTGGTAAATTCATGATATTACGGGTTAGCCTAACCTGAAGATTCATTCCCTTGCTTACGTGCCCACCATATTACTTCATTTGATAGCTATTTTGGCCTACTATTTGGTGTATTTAGTTGTTTTTTTTTTTCTTTTTATTCTTGTTTTCAAGGTGGAAGGCTTCATAAAATTTAGAACAAGTTTTGGGACAGTTTATAATTTACAAAGTAGAAAGCAATGCTGTAAAGCTTAGAATTGCTAGACGACTTTTGAGTTCTTTCAATGTGAGGGCTAAGAGGCTATTAGTCCCTTATAAAATTGACTCTAATATTGGCAGATGGGCTCCACTTCGGTAAAAGTAAAAAGTTAAGATCCACCAATCCATTATTAGCTCACCACGACGCCAAATTTACTAATTATTTTGGGGTAAAATACCTCTGAATTCTTCAGGGTCTCGCCAGCGTTGAAGATTATGCTGCTCAAGGCTGTATCGATGATTGTTGTTCGGGGGGGACAAAAGAACTTGACAAAACACATCAACATTTTGATTACATGCTTTCTTGTGACTTTTTTACGAGTCCGACAAAAAAATCAGCCAGGCGTGGGTGTGGGCTGGCTAAACCAGACAAACTTACATCCCCCCCCTTTGATCCTTGATGAAGGCTGCTGACGACTTAATCTGCATTTTGAGGTTTATGGTACTAAAACTCCTGTCTACTAGAATTAATCATGTAACTGAGATATCTAGGTCATATGCAACATCTGTTTCTTCGATTAAAGTATTAAGATTTTCTGGATCACTTGTTTAGAACGAGTTTAGAACACTATTAAAAACAAAAGTTTAGCTTCCCCTAAGCTGAAATACAGACAACGAAAATGAAGTTTTTGCTTTGGTCAAAATGATACTGCCTCTACTATCTCTGGCCAGCTGAACTAGCCCCAATTTTCCTTTCAAAATGAAGCTTCTCCTCAATTAAAGCACAACAACTGAAATGAACATATATTTTGGGCCCAATGATACTACTAATATTATGTACATTCACATTAATGGCCCTACATTAGCAGTGCAAATCCACGGAAATTTAATGTTGGGGGGGTAAAGATTTTTCTAAGGTACAAAAATGTTTTGAAATATTCGGGGGGGGGGGGTACTTTTTGTGTTTTTTTTTATAATAATTTAGAAAAAGTGTCTTTAAAAATCTAAGGGGCCAACACCTCCCTTCCCCCAATTGGCAGCCCTAGCCTGCCTTTGTGTTTGAATTTATGCAAGTTCAAATGCAAGAGCAGAGATGAACTTCTTTTTTTTTGGTCCCAATGATGCCACTAACACTATACAATTTTGTAAACCAGTAGTATCTTGTATTTTTGTTGGTCTTAAAAAATACTCATTTTCGGTCTTCATTTCTTTATTTTTTTTTTCACTAATATTATGCAAGCTCAGCTGAGTTTATGTAAGCCCCCTAGCTTTGCTCTTTTAATTTTTGAATGTAGCCCTTCCTCAGTTGAGACACAGGAGCAGAACTGAACTAGTCGTTTTGATCCCAATTACACTGCTAAGAGTATCTACGCTGAACAGATATATAAACGTAACAAGCAGTTTCATCGGGTATATATGTGTCATTCCCTGAATTAAAATAGGTAGTTGTGAGCACCAAGCAATGGCTAATTGTAGAAAAAGCCCAGACAGATAGTCTGATCGAGTGAGAGGCAAATCTGGCATAAGCCCTTATTAGGATTGTATAAAACTGATGTCAGCTCATTTGTTAATAGATAAGTCTTTCTATCATCCGTCCGTGCATCATTCCTAGGGCAGAAGAACTAAGGTAGATACTCATAGAACTAAGATAGTGATAGAACGTATAGTTTTCCAAAGGTTTGGTTAAATGACACCGTAAACGCCGGGAGTAAGTATGACTCTCTTATTGGACCATTACTTGTTTCTTAGATCGGGTATATAAAAGCAATCTGGGTCAAAAATAATCCAATTTTACAATAAAGAATAAACAATTTGCATTTCCCGTCATGCGTTTCTACACCCGGGAAACAACCTAAACAAAAAGCTGGCAAGATCTGCGAGGAAAATATGCTAGTTTCTCAAATGTGAGTTGATTGGTATAGGATTTAAGATGAATTTAGAGGTGGTTAGCTTTTTAAACACTCCAGACGTTTCAAGCTAAAAGAATACTGCCGAAAACTTGCTATATCGTGAGATATTCTAAAATATAAGTAAAAGCTGTCACCTATTAAACTGTGATCCCTCCCCACACACACACGCATCATTTTAAATGGTGCCAGAAAGCCAAAGTATTCCCCAGTCTTTGGAAAGGCATACAATTTTATGACATTAATAACCTCGAAAGATCGTGATGTAATCCTAGTTATTATCTATAGCATGGAATTACAAGTCGGTAAAATATTCATAAAAGATGTTGCTAAATGAAAATTAAGATGTTTGTCTGGAGTATGTTCAGTTTATTCGGGGTGGAAAAGCTTGAGTTTCTCTGAATTACCAGGGTTTGATTTAACCTTAAACGGCATATAGTAAAGTCACGGGCATGAAACAGTCTCGTTATATTTTTAAATTTAATGTGAAAGGCTCATAAGGTTCTCTGAGTTCAGAGTAAGCTGACAGCTTGTTCTGTCGTTTTTTTTATCTTTTGGAGTAGTTTGGCTTTCCAGGAAATGTGAATGTCAATTTAAAGCTTTTTTTAAGTTTTTGTATGCCTGGTTGGTTTAGACAATAGAGCTAGTTGAGTTTTATTTGTTCCTTTCTTCTATCTTTAGAGTGAATCGTTTTCCATAGGCAGTGATGAGCCAGATGCTACCCCCTCAGTCAATGGAAGTGGAGATGAAACCGACCCAATCGCAGTGGCTGCACGATCGACAACCAGAGTAAGTTTCTATTCGTATTACTAACTAAGTTCGTACTTTAATAGTCCTTTAACACAATAACTATTTTTAAGGACAAATATTCATTGATTTGTTTACCTTTTTGACCTGCCCTGTCCCATAAAAAAAAGATAAGCCAGATTGTGACTGAATTTAGAAGCATGTTTTCGTTTAGATATAACCTAATTACATTGGAGTTTGCTTCAGATATAACTTTTGCTCATGGTTCTGGCCGTCATCAACCATTCACTTATTGTAAAAAAAATAAAATAAAAATCGGAAAGTCATTTCATTTTTTTCTGTTGGTTCAAGCAATGTCACTCGTCGAGGGTGAGGCCTAGTGGCAAGCAGGTTTGAACCGCAATCGTCTTGAGCTTACAGGTGCCATTTTATCTGCTATGCTATCATACATTGTTGGCAAAGGTATATCAAGGGTTTTTGTTTGGTGGAAGGTATTTTTGTTTTGGGGTATTTTACTCACACGCAAGAATAATTTATTTATATTCATTTTTGTTATGTTTTTAGAAGTCAGAAAAATTGCGGGGAGGGGTGGGCTCAAACCCGGTATCTCCCCCTGGATATGGCCCTGATCATAGAAGACTAATACACATTTAAGCAGTTTTTTTGTTCTTTTCATTTTATTGTAGTTTTAGCCGTTTTTCCTCATTTTTTTTTTCCGAGGAATGAAACACACCTATGTTTTCCTTCATTAATTGTCTTTTTTTTACCCTATAAAATTCTATCTGTACTGCTAATATCAGTGATTTTTTTTTTTGATTTTTTTTTGATTTTTTATTTTTTGTAAATGGCTTGTGCAGTAGCTATGAAACTACGTGGGATTTAAAAGCTTAATTGGTTGAAACTAGTTTTTTCTACTGCATACTACTTTCATTGTATATTCAGAAGACTATTGTCAATAGTCATTTTCATAACCAAAACTGAGCTATTTCTAAGAAGTGGTTTTAGTTATATACGGCTTTACAATTATGCTTTTTTTTTCTTTCTTTTTTTTTCTTTTTTTTTCTTTTTAGTAAGCAGGTTACACGTCTGCAAGATTAGAACAAAAAGAATTTTTTTTTACTTTGATTATTTCAACGCTTAATATCTAAGAAAACAAGCACGGAGCATTTGCCCTTCCCTCGTTTAAGTATTTCATTATCCTCTACAAAAAAATTTTAAATTAGAGGCATAACGTCTCTTAAGCCCTCTACTCTTTACGCTAAATTTTATGTTGGGCTTCACTTACCACAAATTTGAAAGAAAATGGATCCTAATTTTAGCAACCAAAATAAAAGAATTAATATCTTATATTAATGATTAATTTCTGACCCACTGCATAACAAAAGAAGTGAAGCAGCAAAACAAAAGGAGGAAAAGGAATCATAGAAATAAAGTTCCCTGTGTCAAAAACAAAGATAAAAACACTAAAGTAAAATGAAAACAGGCACATGAGAGTGAGAAAAGGAAGTGAATGTGGAGAGGCTTCTTTGCTGATCTTTGAAAACAACTTCTTATATGTTGTTACTCTGTTGTACTAATATTTTGAATAATCGAACGACTCTTGTACCATTTAGGCAGATTAAAAAAAACGAAAATTGTGAAGATTGGAGATAAAAAAAACTACAGTCATGTATGTCACTGGAATAGAAAATTTTGTCACTACCAATATGTTATTTCTCCATGTTTAGAGTTTTAGTACCGTTCCGTGTTTTCACGTGTAAAAAGTTCATTCCCATTTCTTTTTACCTATTTTTCCTTTTACCTATTTCCTTTTTTACCTATTTAAACTTTGCTATTCTCGTAAATGTTTTAAGAATCCAAAGAGTATGTTGCATTCATTATCATTAGTATTAGTGCTGAGCCTATTTATGTACATATCACTTAATTAGAAAAATTCTGTTTCTCTTAAAAAAGTTCGTTTCTTCGAGAATTATGGTTCTTCAGTGGCCCATTCGCTCAAAATTAAATAAATTAGGATTGACCATAAATTAAGTATTATGCCCTTTTTTCTGCTAGAAAAGGAAGCGAAAGCTACTCGGCCACTACAAGAAGCATAGTCCCAGCGTACTACTCAAACGCGCAGCGTGGAGAGCCTTACACGGGCTCAGTTAGTCAATGCAGACCCAGCGATACCGATGGCAGCGTGATCTCAAGAGAAGAATTTGCCACGCTTCCTGGGTTTGAACTACTCACAAATTTTGAACAAAATGTAAGTTATACTTTCTATTCCATAATATTTACTCTTTTTCATTTGGAGTAGCTATTGAGTAACTCTTTACTGTCATTTCAGTATAGGATTTGAGCCTCTAATCCTTGAAGGTCATTTCATATGATATGGAAAAAAAAATTGAAAAAACATAGGTTATTCAATCACGGTGTCAGAAGAATTTTGTCACTCTAATAATGAATATGTTATATTAGTCAGAGTTATGTTGGGTTAACATGGAATGCTACCTTTGTTTTGTTTTTGTTTTACTCCGAGGCTTATGCCTGAAAACTCTAGTACCTAAATCGGTATTGTACTTATAAAATAGAAGGGATTGTCCCATGCAAAGTTCGTCCTAGCAATAGAAAGGTTTGAGGCAAGTGACTGAATATGAGGACTCTTGAAATTATTTTTAAAAAATCCTACAAAAATATTAATGAAGGTAGACATTGAAAGGGTATTGAGGAATTTAGATTTTAGTCTCTTTTCAATATTTAAGTTTTTATCAGCAAAAATTTAGACTTCAAATATGGTATACAGCTGGGAATGGTAATGACAACCTTCTCGTGTGCCTCTAAGGATTGTGGCTACAAGTGGGGCCCTACTACTGCTAATTTCAGCACTGCCCAGCCACTGTACATCCTGTCTAGTGTCTAACCAAAAGTCAATAGTATTTTTGGGGCTTGTAAGAAAGGATTCATTGAGGAGCAATCCAAGGTGAGAGAAAGATATTTTCTTGCTTGTACGAACTCTGTGGATCAAATGCCGCTTGCTGACCGGTAAGTAGTCGGTGACCCTCTCATTTTAGGGGCGAGTGATGCATGCTTAACCCAGTTTGAACCTGGCAGGTAGGGTTCAGGGGATGGGAGAAAATGATGAAGGATACTTTGATGCTACGAAAGAAGTCTCTTTTACAAATGTAAAAAAAATATTTATGCAAGCCCTATTTCGAAATGTCACCCCTAAGGAGGTACTTATAGCCCAGTGGTATTTTGGGAGTGGTGGTAGAAGGGGGCAATTCGCCTTTGCGGCCTGAGATTCGACTCAGTTTTATGACTGTGCCCATAATAATAGCAATGGTAAGTAGCTAATATAATAATAATTTTTGCTTTGGATTTTATAATATAAAAACGAAAAAGCAACTATTCGATCATCTTTTGTAGTAGTCGCAATAATGGTCCCCATGTGAAGAGCAGTATGTACTATATAAATCAAAGTTGAAATATTGAATGTTGTGTGAGAACTTATAACAAAAGAGATTCTGCTTTTTACGTTAATTCAAAATTTTCTCTTGTTATCAGGGCTCTCCATAATAAGCCATTCTCCTAAGGAACTTGACGTAATTTTAGAAAAATAAAGAATCTATTATCTTAAATATTGACTTCTGTATCAAAAATGCACTTGTGTAGTAATTGGAAGAGATATTAGTAGCTTATTGTTAGTGATTATTGGTGAGTTATTGATCCTTCGTGAAAATTTATTGATTGTAAGATAAGACATTTATTTGTAGCAATAGTGATTAAAGGATAAAATACGAATTAACCTTTGTGGGGCGCAAGCCTGGAATACAAAGTGGTACACTATGTCCTGGAAGATGGGCCACCTACAAAAAAAATACAATAGTGGAAATAAAAAAGTAAAAACGATTAAGGAGATATAAAACAGGAAGGTTTTCTGGGCTGTCAAATGCATTAACTAACCTTAATATAAAAAATTGAAAGACAAATACTTGATAGTTGTCCCCAGACTTATACTCATGTAATTTGCTTTAGTGAGTTTTTGAAAGTCTGGCAAGATATATAAGGAAATAGGTCCTTTAGCTGAAACCTTTTTGCAATTAAAAGTTCGAATAAAGTTGCGTTCGATTAAACAAAACATGGTCAACTAACAAGTCAACTTTTTACGCTTTTAGTGTTTAATTTGCCAGAAAGTGAACTAGGAAAGTTTACCAGGCTTTTGTAAATAGAACGGAAAGTTTGGCAGAAATTTTGAAATTGCTACAGCATGAACCGTTCAAAAAATTAGGAAAAGACTATCAGGTTCAGGAAAGTGAGACCTGTAATAGTCAAAACAATAAAGAAGGCTGAAATCAACCTTTTGTGAAAAGAGAATTAAACTCAAGAAATAAAAATACAACCCATAAGTAAATGCTTTTGATAAACAGCTGTGTTACGCCATTTCGGAAACCCTAAATGAATCATTATATTTTGCAAGAGCCATAGAGACAAGCATGAGCTGTCGAGTTCGAATTTCTTGCCAGAAATTCTATGTAGATATCTAACAATGAAGAATTCTTAATAGTAGTTTCGTAGTCAACTTTTTAGTTAAATAAGAATCCGCTCGTTAAAGAAAAAGGAGAACGTTTTGTTTCAACACGAAGTAACGTATAATGGCTGATAATCACTCGGATGCATTGTCGTATATGAAGCTGAAGTTCACTTTATTGAAATATTTAAATTAGAGAAGTAACTATTTGTGTTGTAATGTGTTTGTAAATTAAGGGTAAAAATTTCATGTAAATTTAATGTCTGAAAGGAAATATGTACGAATTCAGTTGCAAATATATTCTTTAGCAATGGATGCCTGTGCAAACTGTAATAATGTTTGTAACGATTGGAAATGGATAAAAGAGGATGCAAGATGTCTCTAGTAATCTAACAACTTCATTTTACGAACGTTGAAGTGGTCGTAAAATAATTGGTATGTATTTTGTAGCCGGTTTTGTTTTTGTTTTTTAATTGCATATGAACTTCTTTTCTTTTTTTACTGGTATATAAATTTATGTATAGTGGACGGTGATCTTGGGAAAATTCTTGAAAATTAATGTGACAACACTCGTATAAACTTGATCATAACCTGACCTAAGAGCTGAGTAAGACCAGGCTACTTTACGCTGTGAGCCGCAGCAGATATCCAGTTGACCCAGCTCCAAATAGGTACCAGGAGAAATCTTTGGGAAAAACACGGGAAGCGTTGAATCATTTATCCCCAACCATGCTTTGCACTCCCGGTCAAAGGTAGTGAATCATTAGATCAAAGCACTACGCAGACAATTGATCAGCGTGCGAAAAAGTTTTAGTTAAAGCCCCCCCCCCTCCTAGATATCGACAAATACCTTTCTGGGTGGTATTGTCATCGAAAAATCAGTTTTTTGGCATATTCCACAGTTGAAAAAAATAATGAATTCGTTCCCTGCCCCCTAAATTTAAAAAAAAATAATAGGCTACCCCGCCCCCTTGAAATTTTCGTGAAATGACGCAAATGTATATTCCACAAAACGTGACTTTTACAAAAACGAACTGATAGAGAGAAGATGAGAGTATCCGATATTCATTGCCCTCCTTCATGTTTCAAACAAAAAGATTTACTGGGCAGTTATCCATACCTATCACTCCAGATGATACTATAATAATTGTAACTGTCGATGGAATATATTTAACTAAGTAGCTGTCGCGATTAGGATTACAAAAAGGCAAGGGCGTTGGATATAGGAGATGGATAAAAATTTCGGGGGAGAGGAAGTTCAAACTTAACCCCCCCCCCCCTGGACACGGCAATGCAAGAAGGCACAACTACGAGCCTGATTCTTACTTCCTACAAATTTGGTTGGTGGGTTTGCTTATATCTATTTGTAGCTATCTTTGAAAGTTTTTTTTTTTTGTTTCAGGTATGCTATGACATGAAAATACGCCCTTCCCACTTTGTAAACTTGAAAACTGCTCTCTGTTTCAATTATGCTGCTGAATGTAAAGGACTTCTCCCTGCTATTCAACTACCATCTTGCTTTTCAAGAGCTGAAAAGTCCGTAGTGCTATCTTTGATTAAAAGGTGTAATTTTTTACCAAAAATCTAGTGTTGCTTTATATTTTAGTGAAATTTTGTTTTCTTGATTGGACCTGCATATTGTTTTTAGCTTCGGACCATTTGTTCTTTATTTGTGCCTTCTGTGGAATTATCCTTTGTGTTCGACTGTTCTTTTTCGTTCCTTTTGTAAATCTTAAAATGTGCCTCAGGTTGTTTTTCTATTGTAATATATGCTATGTTTTCATTACTATTAATAAACAAAATTGAAGAAATATGTTCGAACAAAGACTAATAGGTAAAGGAATAACTATGGATACCTAATAAGGCCATCACTTAAAAAAGATTGGGGATTATCTTTTGCAAAATTTTACTTTTATTTAAATGTTTCCCTATCTCACATTTATGAGCTGTCTTTTCACAGCATTTCCTTTTCTAGAATTATGTTTTAAAACATTCGGTAATACATAATATGAAGATTTGTGTTTAACTCATGAACATATACGAAATACTGTGGAAAATCTCCTGATACTACTTCTTCCCCTTTTGCTCTCCTAAAGGTGGTTTCATGATTGCTTCTGAAAGAGCCGTCCTATTTCACAGGACCGAGGATTTACCGCCGTAACCATCCATGCACTGAACTTAACTTTTTGTCCATTTTTTATTTTGTCTATTCAACATAAAATTGGTTAGTTTTTAGTTTTTTCTTGTTGCAAGATCTGGAGTAAGAATGATAAAGGTTATGTTTTAATAAATAGGTGCCAAACTCTGGTCTTACTTTCGTTTCTTTTTAATTTGTATTCTCTAACCGTAGCCATCAACCAGTTTATCCGTTTTTGGTTGGAGAAATTTGTCTTTTTTGTAAAGGGGTTGTAACACAAACAGGAATGGTTAAATAATTGCCAGGTTAGTTCTTAGGAGGCTGTTTTTCGCTAAGCCTTTTAGTGAGGTCCCTTTGTTTTTTCTTCTTTCTTTTATAAAAAGTATATAGAAAACAAGGCAGTGCTTCGAAAAGAAAAATAAACTAAAAGAAATGCACAAAATGTGTGAATCAAATAAGTATTTCAATATCTTGTAATTTATCTGTGAATTCTGTAATACAAAGCTCGTCATTACAGTTTGGGGCCCTTGTCCTCGAGGCTGCAGTTATCTTATAGCTCTGGATACATCTCTTTCAGTCTTTGAACTGTTCACATAATGGTTAACTTGGACTTTGGATGCGATGTTAGTAGAGCTGCGGTACACATAAGGTCACATGTGTCTCAAGAGGAAACAAGGTTGAGCTCAGTTGGCTTTCACCCTAACAAGCACTGGAACATAGAAGTTTTGCAATCTTGTAACCCTTTCTCAACTTTCTATAGTAAACCGTTTCATATGATAACCCTCAAGGAAATAATATATGATAACGATATATTAGAAAAGCGACGCTCCTTCATAAATCTAACCTTTTAAGGTGACTATAATTTTATTGGTTTATTTTTTTCCAGGGACGATTATATAGAACTGATCATCGTGAAAGTTGAGAAACGGTTGTTTTGATCGAACATTCTCATTTATGTTGTCATTTTCGTGGGGTTAAAATGATGGAATATCAGCCTGCCAGCCCGCTCTTTAACGATTTGCGTGCTCTTAGTCACCTTCGTAATCCCACACAGCACCATATCAAAACATCAAGATATTCATTGCAGTCTAAATTGCTGAAGGGTTAGAAGGTGTATGTCTAGGGGTACCATGATTATTGCAGCCTCGAGAGAAAGGGATTCAATGTATGCAAATACCCGATGTCAAGTAGACTTCATAGGTATAGTTTAGTAGAAGATGGACATGTTAATCCTTGTTAAGATGAGAGTAATGAAAGGATTTTCAATCTTTTGATTGAAGGCTTAAATGTGAGGCCTTTGGGCATGTCTGCCTGTCCTTTCTCACTCCAACCAAACTGACAAGCATTTAAAAGCAGCTGCGCATATATATCAAATCGGAAAGCTGTCCGATGGTCGTGCTTAACCTTAATATGCTTTCCCCTGTTCATTCACGTCAATTAATAGATTTCCAAAGATAGAATGTACATACTCATACGTTTACTCATACATACTCATACGTTTTAAGCATAAGGTGTGCTTAAAACCAAACTGTCTTATCAGGTGTTGAATACGAACTATTTTCCGTACTAATCTTAGAATTTAGTTCACTATACCCCTAGGAAGTGGGATCAAAACAAATTTTATGTATTATTGCTTGTTTAATATAAGGTCGGTAAAAGAAATCCTTAAATAAATCCTCTTGAAAACAACTAGCATAAATAATGACGAAGACCACACTGCCTTTCCATAAAACAAATACAGAAGAGAGAAAAACGAGGACTTTTTTTCCCTAAGACAGTGAATGAACAAAACCTATTTGGATATTTCGGCCCTATATCTAAGGGCCGTCTTCAGCAAAGAAAATAATAAACAATAACACACTTACAATAAAAGTTCTTGGTTAAAAATCCATTTTTAAAAATAGCCTAGGCATCATTACTTCTCAAAGAAAAGTTCAGCCAAGACTGTGATAAAAGCTAACATTTTACAAGCTAAAAAGGGTCATTCATTTCACTAACTGTATTTTTAAAAAATTGGAATAATTTCTTATTCCAATATGGCGATGTTTGCCTTCTCTGCAGCTAATCTCGTACTTCTTTTGGGATTGGGCTTGTTTCTATGGGTTCCTATTTTTTGTTTTATTTTGAATTACATTATTTTCTATAATTAATTTTGTGTACATAGGGTTGAGTGTGTATTCTCCCAAGTCTATATTTGGGATCTATTATTATTTAAGTTTCGTTTGATTTCGATTGCCTCGCGGACAGTTTGTTTGATTCCTAGGTCATACTAATTAGAATTGTTTCGTCAAATAGATCATAATGGTTGGGATTTTCAAAAATATTATTGCTTAAAGCTAAATCGAAAGAAATTAGGCTATTTTTAGATTTTAATGCTTTTTCAATACTTTCTTTTTGTTGCTGTAATCTTGTTCCTAAATTTTGGTGGGTTCGACCAATGTAATAATTTCCACAACTACATCGTATTTAATACACCCTCTTAGACGAGTAACTGGGGTCTTATCCTTACCAGAATTGAAAAGATTTATTACACTTAAATTACTTGTGAAGACAACACGTAAATTGTTTTTTAAACAAACTTTTTCAATTTTGAAGTAATTTTCGGAATATAAGGTAGGTAAATCGTGCTTGTGGGTTTATTCGAATTGTTTACTGGTGTGGGAATTTAAGCTTTAGAAGAATGTATCTTTAATCTTTGAGCAATAACAGTATTTATTAAAGAAATTGGGTACCCGCTGCCAAAAAGTATGTCTGTGATAAAATTTAATGTTTTTTTAGTATATGGCTCTGAACAGATATTAAGTACTTTATCCACAAGAGATATTACCATGCCTCTTCTGACCTGTGGATGGTTAGATTTGAAGTGAAGGTATCTACTATTATGCGTAGGTTTTCTGTAAACCGTAAAATCCAGTTTATTCACACTACGTATTATCAATACATCTAGAAAAGGTATTTTTCCATCCGTTTCGGTCTCTAGAGTGAATTGCAGGTTTCTATCGTAAGTATTTAAATGTTCTAGAAAAACCTTTAAGTTCACTTTCGCCATAATTCCAAACTGAAATTACATCGTCCATGAAGTGTCCCCAAAACACATGATTAAGAAAATACGAATCCAGTGCCCAATTTTCAAGATTTCTTGACGAAAATATTTGCGAGTAGCCCTGATAGAGGTGTTCCCATAGGACTTACCTGTTTGTAATGAGAATTTCGAAACTGGAAGTGCATAGAATATTTGTTACATAATTTAACCAAATACATGAGCACATCAATGTTTAGACCTATCGCTGACTCTTCGATTACATGATAATTGTTTTCCAGTTTATTTTGCAATAATTGCTCATATTTTGAAACATCAATACTAGTATACATGGAAACTATGTCAAAGCTGCTTAATATGGAATTTTCAAATATGTCTATCTGTTCTAATTTTTCGACAAGATCAACTGAATTTTTTATTTAAGAATTTTTGGAGTGAAGTAATGGATTAAATGCAGTGCATAACCATTTTCCAATGTTTGAGGCAGGTGATTTTTTACTAGCTACAATAGGTCTTAGAGGGATGCCTTGTTTGTGCAATTTTGGTAATCCATAAAACTTTGAGCAAAAAACACCACGAGGGAGATATTTATTGTACAGCTGTTGAGTGATTCTGCCATTTTCTTTCGGAGTTTTTAATTCTTTTATAACTTTTTGAGCACATTGATCAGTCTGGTCATGGGCTGATTTAACATAAGTGTTTGTATCAGTTAAATGTGACTGAATTTTACTATCATAGTTTTATTCATAACTAGCTATTGGTGTGGTGCGAAGCGCCACACCGACACCTAGTTGGTGGGGGCGCTTCACGCCCAAGCCCCCCCGCGCGCGCAAGTCGTTACGGGCCATATTAGTTTCCCGCCATTGTAGTTGTGTCCCACCTGTGAATATAGATATATGTTTTTAACTACGTAAAACTTGTGAATATACAACATTTTTCGCTGTTCCATTGTCTGTGCATATAAATAGAATGTCAGGTTTACCGACTCTTGAAAATGCAACATATAATCGTCCATGGGAAAAACAATCCGTATTCAGACCTTTGCCGCATTTTTCTGAGCTTTGTTGATGGTGATTGATAATCGAATATTACCTTTTAACATAAGTGTTTCTATCAGTTAAATGTGACTGAATTTTACTATTATGACCAGTTTTAATGGATTTTTAACCAAGAACTTTTACAGTAAGTGTGTTATTGTTTATTATTTTCTTTGCTGAAGACGGCCCTTAGATATAGGGCCGAAATATCTAAATAAGTTTTGTTTGTTCACTGTCTTAGGGAAAAAAATGTCTCGTTTTTCTCTCTTCTGTGTTTCTATTACACTTATCATATCTTCCTCAACCTTTCGAATCACCGCTTTTAAGCGCCAAACTTATCCAATTTCATTTACTACGGCTTCCGATACCCAATATTTTAGCTCGAAGAATAATCTTCCTATCTTTCCAAGCTCTTTTCAAACGTGAAACGTTACCCAGAGGTGCTGCTAGGGGAGGGGAGGGAGACCCCTCGACACCTTGGGATTTAGTTTTGTCGGCATTTTTCATATCCCCCTCCAAACTCCAAACCCTAACTGCACCCTTGACAATACCCTGAACTTTGGCTACTTTACTTTATACATCTTCATTCTACTCCCCATCCTTGATAATAATTCTAACTCGGTAAATGAAACTAACCATTTTCCTTTTTAAGCCTAACGTCACTTCTGCATCCTTCCTTAAGCCTCATAGTCCTCCTAAAATCTACTCTATGGTTCAAAGTTCAATTTGATTTAATTGATAAAAAAGAAGTGATAAAAAGCTTAAAATACACAGCGTTTTGTTACAAAGCTTCCGTCACTATACTTACTGTAAATACAGGAAAAACCAATCCTGAGCAAAAATCAACTGAAGAAGAAAGATAGCAAGATATTCAAGCAAGATATTTAGTGAGCTCAGTACCACCTTAAGCAAGCACATAACATATGTTTAGTCACTACCTTCAGAATCTTCATGCTTACTAATAGTTTCTTTGACATGGACACTGAGGACATGATACCTATAGCACTTTCCAGACATGCGAGAATGCATAGTAGGAATCTTTTGGAACCATCCGAAATATTTGTTGACTTTTTTTTTTACACTTCATCAGTTTCTGTACTGAAATGAGTTCAGAAAGAGATAATTCATTATTTTGATAAATCAAGTTAGCATGGCGCTTAGCTGAACTATTAGCAAAATTTCGCTTAGTATTCAAACAAACTCTGTCCATATCATCGGCACGAGATTAATCACAAATTTTCCACATGGAATACTAAAAATTGTACGAGCCCCAACAATCCACTAACATAGGATTACTCTGGACCAGCCACACATTTCAAATCCAACTTAGGCCTTTTTGATTAAAACTAGCTGGTTCCGTTTGGAACGGCACTTTTTCTGCGCAATTGATGCAGGTTTTCATCATAACTTGTATTTCTGACATGGTTATTGGTTCTTATCAAAACTTATACAGAGCAAATAGTCTTGCCGAAAACTGATTTCTGCTTATTTTTCTAACTTGCCTCCTCGAAGATTGGACTTTTCATCAAACGCTATTACTTTCTTCTAAAAAAAGCTAAATTCGATGCTTGTGGAGTTACCCCTGGTTCCCACTGCTGCGATTTCACGCAAAATCCTGCGACCTGTGACAAATGGCACAAATCCTGCAAAAAACAACGCAAAACCATCCGTTTTGTTGCAATGTCGGATGCGTTGAATAGTTTCAGCTCATACGGCAAATCGCATGCGCTGTTCTGATTAAAAAAATCATGACCAAAGTCATGGAGCTGATTGAAAAGCCAATTTTGGCTAATTCTGATTCTTCTAGAGTTTGTCGCTGCGACGTAAGAGTCTGTGTTTCTTTGTGAACCTCCATCCGATTCTGTCGAACGTCTGTTCCGCTAGAAAAAATCGTGTCGGGATAGGCACAACAGTGGGAACCATGGATTAGCTCTTGTGGTTTATTGTTTCACCACAGCATCTGGAATTTGATTATGTAGATGCCGCATTTTCATTCTTAAGACACCACAACAACAACAAAACTATTTGATATGTTAGAATGAGTTGAATTCCAGCCAATTGAATAATTTGACGTGATTTATCTACATTATTCCTTGGTATTGGCCTTGCCCCTATCTTAGAAAAAACATACTCTTGGTAGTTTTAAGTTTCTATGAACTAGAATAGTAATTAACTTAATTGTCAAATTATCCATTTATGGATCCCCACCCTGGGCTAGACCCAAATCTTCATATTGACAATAACAGCATATGTTGGGTAAGATAATCCATAGTCACACAGATGATTAGTCTGAAATCTCCATTGTACATCCTTTGCAACATTGTGTCAATAGACTAAGGTTAGCCTAGGTCTAACTAATAGAATAGTCTACAAGGAATCCAATTATAGTCTATGTTGCTAGGCTAGTATTTACTGTTAAAGCCTGTGGGAAAATTGTTACTGGAGGGGAGTTCTTCTGATGAAAATTGCTTACAAAATACAAATAGTAGACCTGGACTACTGTTACATGCCTTATTATGTGCTATTTCT
Source organism: Artemia franciscana (assembly GCF_032884065.1). Lineage (NCBI taxonomy): Eukaryota > Metazoa > Arthropoda > Branchiopoda > Anostraca > Artemiidae > Artemia > Artemia franciscana. The sequence goes on from NC_088869.1 coordinate 41,106,532, forward strand.
AAATATCATTGTCAATTTTCTTACAACAGACCCCCCTACCCTCATGGTCCTAGGTATAGAGTAGCTATACAGAATTATACTACTGATGCAGATACAAAGTGACCACACTACATAATGCCTCTTTTGTGCCCTTTCTAAACATAGGCTAATAGTTATTTTAGCCTAATCACAATACACCTCCCTCTGACAGTTCTATAGATAGCCCTATTTTATATATTTTTCTGTTGTTTTGCATCTGTTGATGCTTTGCTTTCTTCATAAACAGGTTTCTTGACCTTTCTGAACTGTTAGACCTACATCTTACAGTAAAAGATTTTTGGGTCTGTTGGATATCAAATAGCCTATTATTGACATTAATCAAAACATTGCATATTATGAAATAGATAAGAATTTGTTAAAGTGTATGTTTTTAGGGTAAAATTCTGGTTAATTGACTTCTTGCTATCTCAGAAAGGGTCTATGTTAGGAAAATGAAACTTTCAGTTAGTTTAAAGTACCCAGCTCCACTCCTTCTCTCTCTAGAGGGTCCTGAAATTTGCCTACATGACAGGTCTATACCTATTGAAATTTTGACAAACAACATTTTACCTTAATTTTCAGTTACTAGTTGCTTTTTCTCTGCCTTTAGTTCTGAAAATACAATTCCTGTTATTTGAGTAGAATCCTGAGCCATATCAGTTTTTTTTTCTCAAAATTTAGGAAATGTATTTGCATATCTTTAAAACCTTATGAAATGGAATTGAGCAAAGTTATGAAGCTGAAAAAAAATTTGTTGCACTTCAATTAAGCAGCAGATCTATTTTGCAAGGTTTCACTTTTATAACACACATACTTTTAAAGGTCATCAAAGATCAGGGCCCTCTAGAGGGAGAAAGAGTAGAGGTAGTTGCTTCAAAATACCTTCCCAGGACATACTTTAGTCTGTAGATTCATCCCTGAAAGTTTCATTTTCCTAGCCTAAACCCTTTCTGAGATAGCAAGAAGTCAATTAACTAGAATTTTACTGTTTTTAGTTTTGTAAAACCCTATATTCTAGGGCTATATGCATAATCATCAGGGAGATGGTGGGTGCATGTATGAGTGAATTGATTGCTATATTTGGACAGAGCATAAAAAAGAGGGATGAGCAGGGGCCAAGTTGCCCTCCAATCTTTCTGGTCACTTAAAAAGGATATAAGAACTTTCTGTTTGAATGAGCCCTCTCCCAATATTCTGAGACCATTGAGCAAGAGGCTTCACCGTTTCTTCAAAAATGAGGCAATATATATATATATATATATATATATATATATATATATATATATATATATATATAATATATATATGTATATATATATATACATATATATAATTTTTTTATATATATATATATATATATATATATATATATATATAATATATATATGTATATATATATATATATATATACATATATATAATTTATATATATATATATATATATATATATATATATATATATATATATATATATATATATATATATATATATACATATACATATATATGTATATATATATATATATATATATATATATATATATATATATATATATATATATATATATATATATATATATATATATACATAATAGTAAAAAACAAGCTTTAATAGTTAAAAGTAAAAAGCAGCATTAAAACTTAAAATGAAGAGATATTATTATGCATATTGGGGGGGGGGTTTGCCCCCTCCTCAGCGCTACTCTCCATGCTAAACTACTTTTAAAAAGCTTCTTATTATTCAAATTAAACAACTGGCCAAAGATTACAATTAGTGTAATGATTAAACAAACAATTAGTTGAAAGAGAAAGGTGTTGACAAGGGGGGAACCCCCTTGTATACATAATAACTCCTGTTTGTTTTAAGTATCAATGCTGCTCCTTACTTTCAATTAAAAAGTTTCTGAGTTTAATTTTGAATAATACCAGGAAACCCAGCTCAACCTCCACATAAAGATCCCCACAGTGAGGTCCTTAAGACAATCCAATCTTGGGGAAAATTTACCCTGGATAATTACCCTTAACATCTCAATGCAAAGAAATTGAGTCAGCAATGGGGAAGTAAAGCAAATATAAAGAATTTAAGATAGAAATTTTGGCAAATTGCCCCAGTGTAAAGTTTCTCTTGAAAAGTTTACCCCCCTAGAAACTTCCTTCCCTGTAGGCCCTCCCCCCAACTGAAAAATGTATGCAGACTTCCCAATAACAAATACCAGATATAAATAATGGGCAAATTTTTTAACTCTTATAATTTTATAAACTTTATAAGACCTTTCCCCTATGGCTAGGGGGATCATGTTATCCCCAAAGGCATAGTTATTGGCCTTTTAACTATGCTGAACAAAATGGCTATTTCAAAATTTTGATTGGATGATTTTTGACAAAAAGGGGATAGGAGAGGGCCAAGTAGCCCTCTAATCTTTCTGGTCACTTAAAAAGGGCATAAGAACTTTTTATTTCTGTTTGAATGAATCCTCACCCAGTATTCTGAGACCATTGAGTTGATACAATCACTGCAGGGGGAAAACAAACAGATAGTGAGATTTTCATTAAGATTCTCTAAGTTTTAAGGGGCTTCCCCCCTTTTTTCAAAAATGAGGCAACATTTTCTCAGGCTCCTCTGATGGGTAATGGTAACTGAATAAATCTGAATAAATCAATAAATCAATTCTTGTAACTGAATAAATCAATTCTTTTGATATGTCTATTTGTATCAAAATTCTTTTTTTTTTAGAGTTTTGGTTTCTGTTGAACTGCCTTGCTCCTTACTTATGGTTTGTTACCACAAACTGTTTGATGTTGAATAATGTTTTTATCCATAGTATAATGTTATCACTCTGACAAAGCTAGGTTTCACTGGGTCATGATTGCAGCAAGTCAGTTTTAATAGTTGCTGTTGTCTGATGGTGCCAACTCTAAATTGCTGGAGAATTGTTCTTGAACAACATCCAGCACCCTCTATTCCTGATGGTTTGTGGCTTGACCTCAACACAATGACCAGATCTATTGCCATCATCAACTATAGAGCATCACAGTTCTTGCAACTGATTTGCTCCAAAGTGTGAATTAAGGTAATCAAGGCAATAAAGAAGAATAATGGGATATGGTCTAGAAATACAACTCAATCTAAAGCAAACTTCTAAGTAAAATAAAAATAGTACCAATTGACTCCTTGTTTTATGTTCCTTTTCAGTATAATAGTTGTTACCCTGACAATTCACCCAGCCCCTGCTTATGGTTCTATGTGTAGCCCTAATAATAAGTTTCCTGGTTAATTTTATCTTGTCATATATTGTAGACCCTTTGTTAAAACTGGTTTTTGTGCAATCTGGAATCTATCCATCTGTGATTTAGTGCAATATTTACCTAAATATTGTTTGAACAATTAAAAAGAAATTACCTTACCTTAATCCATTTGAAAGCTTTAAGATCCTTCAGACCTGTAGTGCTCTTGAGTTGGTGACTCCCAGTCAAATCTCAACTGCCTCTTCTCCTATTCCTTGTCAAGTTGGTATTTGAAAGACTGAGTGGAGAGAGTGCTGGCAGTAGAGTGCTTTAATTCATTCTAGTGGTTTATGACTCTTCTTGAAAAGTACATTTGATGGTTTCTCAATCTGGAGCTTCATTTTGGTAGCTTTTTGAGTTTCCTCTTGCAAGATGATGGCTGTTACTGTGGCTGCCCATGAAGATGGTAGTTTTCCTTTTGGAGTTTTTACATCAGCATTATATTACTATGCATGTGTCTGTATACAAGGGTAGGTAGCTTGAGTTACTTGAAGCAGTCCTCATATGAAGCTGATTTTATGCTTTTGATGCACTTTGTTGCTTGCCTCTGGATATTTTTGATGAGCCTTATATCTTTCTGGCAAGAGGGACCAGCCAGGCACCTGCCAAAATCAAGATGGGGTCTAACAAGAGCCTTAAAAAAATTTATAAATATTGTTGCCTCTCAGCTATTGATGGTCCCTTTTAATAGGTCAAGGATAGAATTTGCTTGGGAGACAACATGCTGAACATGGCTGTAGAACCTCAACCTGTTGTCAATGATGGTCCTTTTCTTCTTCTTTATTCTCTAGATGCTCCCTTATTTTAGTGATCAAGGAGGCACACTCGTGCCTCTATAAAGAGGCGACACACGACAATGTTAAGCGATCTTCGGTTCCAGTGGTCGCAGACGGATGGGGAGGGATGCATTTCGTAGCCCGAGCTCCAACTAAGAAACCTGCAAAATTTCATCCCCCTCCAACTTTTTCTTCATGGGGAAAATCTGGCCGAAAGTTTCGACCTGTCAACCCAAGCCCCCCTTTAACGTTGTCCGATCGGGCTGAAATTCACAAGTTAAGGTCCCCTAGGGCCCAGGAGCTTATCCGCGAAATTTCAGCTTGATCCGATAACTCCTTCCCTGTTTTCCAGAAACCACGCATAGCCACTTAAAATTCATTTACTTTTTTTTTCTAGACGCCTACAGGTCACATCCGACATCGGATCTGGGTGTACAAAGACTCATTCGATGCAGAATTCTCCGAGTAAGTGCCCATGAAAGTTTCGTAGGAAAATCTTAACCCCCCAAAAGTTTCGACCCTCCAACCCCCCCCCCCCCCCCCACCCCTTTTAACGTTGTCCGATCGGGCTGAAATTCACAAGTTAAGGTCCCCTACGGCCCAGGAGCTTATCCGCGAAATTTCAGCTTGATCCGATAACTCCTTCCCTGTTTTCCAGAAACCACCCATTAGCTATTTAAATTAACGGATTTCTCTCCATAAGAGCCCATGTTAATTTGAAATTTTTAAAAGCTATTGAGAAGTTATATTAACAAACATTCAAGTTATTAGCTCAGTTGGTAGAGCGTGAGATTTTTAATCCTCGGGTCAAGGGTTCAAGTCCCTTACGGGCGGTTTTTTTTTTCACAACATCAAAAAAATTTTGATAACACCTGGACAGCTTATCATTTGAGAGATAACAGAATATTAGCTTCTTATGAGCAAAAGAAACATTTCGGTCATTCTATCTATTTTTTTTTCTATTTTATACAATGATTTAAAAGCGGGGGGGGGGGGTTCCTCTCCTAATTCCTGTACGAGGAGTACAGGAATTATTAAATTACATCCACCATGGATTGTAGAAAAACGTACAGAATTAATATGAAAAAAAATTAAACCTGTACAAAAGAGTCTTTAAAAGCGGGGGTTTGCCTCTCCTAATAGTCTTCTTATAGTCCTAATAGTCTAATAGTCCCATGTTAATTTTTGAAATTCTTAAAAGTTACGAATATCAACATTCAAGTACATTAAAATAATCAGCTCGGCACGGCGAGAATGACTGCAAGCATCATAAAAATCCAGCTCCATTCCAGAAAGTTTTTTGATAACACCTGGACAGCTTATCATTTGAGAGATAACAGAATATTAGCTTCTTATGAGCAAAAGAAACATTTCGGTCATTCTATCTATTTTTTTTCTATTTTATACAATGATTTAAAAGCGGGGGGGCGGCAGCCACCCAAGTTCCTCTCCTAATTCCTGTACGAGGAGTACAGGAATTATTAAATTACATCCACCATGGATTGTAGAAAAACGTACAGAAATAATATGAAAAAAACTTCGTTTTCTTAAAGAGTTAAAGAGGCTGCGTCCCAAAGTCGAACCTTAAAACGTACAGGAATTAGAAGAGGCAGTTGGGGGGCTGCCGCCCCCCAAACCCCCAGCTTTTAAAGACTCTTTTGTACAGGTTTTTTGTTTGTTTGCTAACCCCCAGCTCTTGGCTTCGGAAAGGCCCTCTTTTAATTAACAAAAAATTGAAATGAATGAATAATGGAATAACTTCGAAAAATGTTAAACACAAGAGGACAGGAGAACCATTGCGCCGAAACTAGTAAATAGTAACAATGAAGTCCCCCCACAAAAAAAAAACTGTACAAAGGAGTCTTTAGAAGCTGGGGGTTTGGGGGGCGGCAGCCCCCCAACTGCCTCTTCTAATTCCTGTACGTTTTAAGGTTCGACTTTGGGACGCAGCCTCTTTAACTCTTTAAGAAAACGAAGTTTTTTTCATATTATATGATATAAAATTGAGTAGGTAGCCATTGGGTTATTGGATCCAAGGTGCAAAATATAGCATTTGGTTGTACTGAGTTTGAGAAGCCAGTCTTGAGTCCAATCCTTTAGCCTGTCTAGGTTGCTTTGGATTTTCTGTGGGTTTGCAATGCCAAAAAGTTTAGCATCATCAGCAGACAAATGCATATTATTATACATATGATTGAAACATTGTTGTTGTACATCAGCAAAAGGATTGGGCCTAGTAGAGTTCTCTGTGATACCCCACTCAGTATTGTGGCCTCATCAGAGTAGATAGGCTGGCCGCCTGTCTCAAATAAACAGATTTTCTGCTTGTGGCTGGTGAAGAAATTACTAATAAAAACATTCATAAAAAATTAAAAGTTCTAGTTGCCTTTTTAAGTAACCAAAAAATCGGAGGGCAACTTGGTCTCCTCCCCGGCTCCTTTTTCTCAAAATCATCCGATCATAACTATGAAAAAGCCATTTAGCCAAAAAAATATGCAAATTTCGTTTTAATTATTCATCTGTGGAGAGCCAAAATCAAAACATGCATTGATTCAAAAACGTTCAGAAATTAAATAAAAAAAAGCTTAAGTTTTTTTTTAACTGAAAGTAAGGAGCAACATTAAAACTTAAAATGAACAGAAATTAAATTGTATATGAAAGGGGCTGCTTCCTCATCAACGCCCTACTCTTTATGCTATTTTTTTACTGTTTTAAAAATTAGAGTTGAGAGAAAGAGTCAAACTTTAGCATAAAGAGCGGGGCGTTGATGGGGAAGCAGTCCCTTTCATATAACAAGTAATTCCTGTTCGTTTTAGTTTTAATGTTGCTCCTTACTTTCAGTTAAAAAAACTTGTTTTTTTATTTAATTCCTAAAAGAACTAGTATTTAATGTTTAATATATCTTTTACTACAAGGTGTATCTTTATCCTTGTTTCCTACTCTTCATTACTATCATAGCTTCTAGGCAATACCACAAAGTTAGACGACATGCTAAATGGTTTGACCTATACAAATTGTCACAAAGAGTGCATGACCTCAAAAGATGGTTCAAGACCATTTTTTTTTGCAATAACTCACTCTCTATAGTGTTCAGAAGTGCAAAGTCAAAAAAATTACACAGAAAACATTAAATATCATTTTTTTATAGATGGTGAACAGCTTTTTATTTTTTTTCTGTCACAGGATGATTTTTATAACTTACTATTTTGTATCAATATCTTTATACCATTTTAATTTCAAAAGATTTATTAAAACTTTAACCCTCACCAGATTTAGATTAAATTTACAACCATTTCAACTACCTACCTACAACACATAATTGTTGAGGCTCCCTTTAAATTGTGGGTATTTCTTTGTCTGCAAGTTTATCCAAGCAACCTATTATGCGCCCCCCCCCCTAAAGAAAATCCTGGATCCGCCCCTGTTAATAACATCTTCATGGATGCCCATTGCACAGAGTTTATACTTTATTGTCCTGTGATTTACCTTACCAAATGCTTAGGCTAAATCCCATAATATCATGTCAACTAAAGATCCCCTATCAGTAAGGTTTTTGACATGCGTTTATGCACATTTTAATGATTCAAAAGTGATGGGGGTATTTTCCCCCTCCCCCACACCCTCGTTTCCCCAAATACATCCAATGAAAATTTTGAGATAGCCAGTTTGTTTGAAGTAGTCCAATGTCAGATAACAACAACTTCGGGGTCGGCATCCCCCTCCTCCCATAGCCCGGGGAAGGGTTTTAACTTATGTCTTGGGGGCAAACAAGGTTTTTATGGAAGAGGTGGTCATATGAACTTTGGAGAGGACTCAAATGATCAGAAATTGAAAGCTCTAATTTCTTTTCTAAGAGTCAAAAGTGATCTGATGGCAACTAGCTCCCCCCCCCTGAACCCTCTTTTCCCCAAATGTATTCAATCGAATTTTTTATATATCCCGATTGTTCAAGATATACCAAAGATCACATAACAAAAACTATTAGGGATAACAATGCCCCAGGGTTATGCAAGGTTTTCATAAAAGGAATGGTTGTATAAATTTTGGAGAGGGCTCATTCGATTGTAAATAGGAATTTCTAGTGCCTTTTTAAGAGTCAAAAGGGATCAGAGGGCAACTAGTCCCCCCCCCTGAAGGCCCCTTTTTCCTCAAATTTATAAAACCAAATTTTCGATAGCCATTTCGTAAAATACTTTAAAGATCAAATAACAAAACTTCAGGGTCAACACAACATCACAGAGCCCAGGGCAAGTGTTGTAAGTTATGCCCCGGGGGCATATAAGGTTTTTATGTAAGGGGTGGTCGTATAAACTTAAGAGGTGGCTCATTTAATTGGAAATTGAAAGTTCTAGTTACCTCTTAAGAGACAAAAGCGATCGGAGGGCATATATCCCCACCCCACTCTCACACACATCCTCTTTTCCCCAAATGCATTCAATCAAAATTTTGGAGATAGCCATTTTGTTTGAAATAGTTAAATGATCAGAAAACAAAAACTTTGGGGTCAACGTAACCCCTACTAGTGCCCAGGAGAAAGTTTTAACTTACGCCCCAGAGTCATAGAAGGTCTTTACAGAAGAGGGAAACTTCAGAGAGGACTCAGATGACTAGAAATTGGAAGTGCTAGTTCCCTTTTTGGAGTCGAAAGTGATCTGATGATAACTAGCCCCTCCCACCAACCCATTTTTCCGCAAATGCATCCAATCCAATTTTTGAGATATTTATTTTGTCCAAAATAGACCAAAGATCATAAAATGAAAACTCAGGGGTTTATGCAACCCCCAGAACCCTGGGACAAGAGTTGTAAATTATGCCCCAGGGGGTTATGAGGTTTTATGGAAGGAATGGTCATATAAACTTTAAAGTTGGCTGATTATGTTGGAAATTGAAAGTTCTAGCTCCCTTTTTAAGAATCCAAAGGGACCAGATGGTAACTAGCCCCCTGCCCTCTACCCAAAACCATCAATTAGAATAGTCTTTCAGCCATTTTGTTAAAATAAGAGATAGCCATTTTCTTAAAATAAGTCAAAAGTTTAAATAACAAAACCTCCAGGATCAATATACCCCCCCCCCCAGAGCTCAGGGGCAAGTGTTGGATGTTATTCCCTGGGGTATATAAGTTTTTTGTGAGGTTTTTTATAGAATAGTTCAAAGATCAGGTAAGCCCCCCTCTCCTCCCTCACTCAAAAAACTTATTAATTATATTTTGTTCCAAAACTTAAGGGAACTGACCCCTGGTTGTCCCTGCATGCGCCCCTCCCCAAAAAACAACTTATTAACGACATTTTGTTCCAAAAATCATGGGAACTCACCTTTGGCCCTCCATGGCCCTACCCCCACACAAAAAAACTATTTATTAACGACATTTTATTCCAAAATTCGTGGGAGCTGACACCTGGTCGTCCATGGCCTGATATCCCCCCCCCTGAACAATTATCAATGATAAATCATGAAAGCTGACTCTGGTCCTCCCTCCATGGCACGATCCTCTCCCCCACCTGAAAAGAACTTATTAGCAATGTTTTATTCCAAAAGTTCAGTTTAATTTATTAGCTCTTTCCAAAACTGTTGGAGACATCTATATTCTTTACTACAAACAAGAGTTTGGCTACTGACAGGTCCCTAACGGTAAAAGCACAAGGCCTACTGTGTATTTGGCGCTTTACTGAAACAAATTATAATACAAATAATTTTTTGTCTTATTACAACACTGAAAATAAAATGAAAATTAAGGTGAAACCAAATCAGGATTTACAAAAAGGCAAACTAGGTGCTGTGGTTTTCACTATCCCTGAGGTTTTGGGGATTTCAACGAAAATCTTGCGAAAATGGAGCAGCAAAAACGCTTGGACCTAGAAGCGTCAAAACTTTAAATCTGGCCCTGAGTGAAACAAAATCTTGAGCCAATGGGCTTTCAGCAATTGATATTATTATGTTAAGTATTAATTTTTTTTTAGTTCTTCCCAAAACTGTTAATTTCTTTTGGAATAAAAAATTATGCTGAGATAGGGATTTTGAAAAACTTAAAACTTCGGCAATAAAAAATGAACAGAAATTAATTAAAAAAAAATCTGGAAAATAAGTTTTTTTTAAAGAAAAGTAAAGGCCATATTGAACTTAAGATGATTAGAAATAGAATGCTACAATAACTCAAACTCAAAACAACCAGAAATTACTATTAAAGAATAAATGAAACCCAAAACGAACTGAAATTAAATAAATAATCATAGCAAAAAAAAATTCAACAGGCACTAATATTAATGAATAAATAAATCTTAAAACGAGTAAAGTTTTAATCAAAAATGCAAATCAAGGTTAAAAGGAACAAAAACATTTTGCGTTTGAAGTATAAATGAAATCTAAAACAAACAGAAATTAAACAAACAATCATAGCAAGGAAACACATAATAGGTACTTACATAAATGAATAAATAAATATTGAAACGAGCGAAACTTAAATTGAACATGCAAATCATGCTTGAAACCAACAAAATCACTGCAAACAATAGTTTTGGTTTGCCTCCTTCTCTTACTGTATAAGTCTAATACCTACTATGTCATTGGTGCTTTACTGAAAACAAATTATCTTACAAATATTTTCTTTTGTACTTGTTACAAAATTGAAAATAAACATAAGAATTTCAGTAAAATAAAATTTTGAACTGATGAGCTTTCAGGAATTAATATATTATTATGTTAGCCTAAATATTCATTTTAATTTTTTTAGTTCTTTCCAAGACTATTTAAGATGAATATAGTTTCACTACAAACAAGAGTTTGGATACTGCCCCCTTCCTTAGCTGTAAAAGTCTTAAGCCTACCTTGTCGTTGGCACTTCACTGAAAACGAATTATATTACAAATATCTTCTTTTCTAGTTATTACAGTATTGAAAATGAAAATAAACATTACAGTGAAATAGAAGCTTGAATTGATGATCTTTCAACAGCTAATATCTTTATATATCAAATATTCAGTTTGATTTTATTTGTACTTTCCCAGGCTTTTCAAGGCACATATAATTTTCAATTAAGCGCGAATTACGCAGTAGGTTTTAGAGTGAGAGTAGGAGGCAAAACCCAAACTCTTGTTGGAGGAATTTTTGTTCGTTTCAAGCATGATTTGTATATTCAATTTAAGTTTCACTCGTTTTAAAATTTATTTATTCTTTATGTGTGTACCTATTGTAGGTTTCTTTGCTATGATTGTTAAATTTCTGTTCGTTTTGGTTTTCATTTATTCTCCAAAGGCAAAATATTTTTGTTTGTTTTAAGCTTGATTTGCATATTCGATTTAAGCTTTACTCGTTTTAAAATTTATTTATTCATTTGTGTTAATACCTATTGTATGTTTTTTTGCTCTTATTTTTATTTAATTTTGTCCGTCTTGGGTTTCATTTATTCTTTAATTTTGGGTAATTCTAGTAATTTCTAATCATTATGAGTTTGAGCTATTGTAGGTTTCTATTTCTACTGATCTTAAGTTTAATTAAATAAAAAAAAAACAAGTTTTTTTTTAACTGAAAGTAAGGAGCGACATTAAAACTTAAAACGAACAGAAATTACTTCGTATATGAAAGAGGCTGCTTCCTCATCAACGCCCCGCTCTTTACGCTAAAGTTTGACTCTGTCTCTCAATTCTTCTTTTTAAAACAGTAAAAAAACTTTAGCGTAAAGAGCGGGGCGTTGATGAGGAAGCAGCCTCTTTCATATACGAAGTAATTTCTGTTCGTTTTAAGTTTTAATGTCGCTCCTTACTTTCAGTTAAAAAAACTTGTTTTTTTTTTATTTAATTTCTGAACATTTTTGAATCAATGCATGTTTTGATTTTGGCTCTCCGCGGAGGAATAATTAAAACGAAATTTGTATTTTTTTTTTTTTTGGCTAAATGGCTTTCTCATAATTTTGATCGAATGATTTTGAGAAAAAAAGAGCGGGGGAGGAAGCCTAATTGCCCTCTGATTTTTTGTTTAATTAAAAAGGCAACTAGAACTTTTAATTTTTTACGAATATTTTTATTAGCAAAAGATTTACGTAACTTATAAATTAGCTTACGTAAAGAACTTTTGTATTCTCATATTTTTATTACATATATGAGGGGGTTCGCCCCCTTGTCAGATCTTCGCTCTTTACACTAAAGCTTAAATTTTGTCCCAATTCATTAAGAATGACCCCAGAATCACAGAAGCCGTAGAATAAATAGTTGAAATTACTAAAAATACTTTAACGTAAAGAGCGAGGTATTAGGAGGAGGTGAGCCCCTCAAATGGGTAATAATTTCTGTTTGTTTTAAGTTTTAATGTTGTTCCTTACTTCCAGCTGAAAGAACTTTTTCATATTTATTTTTTCATTGTGTTTTTAAATAATGCTAGTAAATCCTGCGCTCCCTTCATAGAGATTTTCTTCCCCCATGACAAATTATCGATGGAAAGTTCCCCCAGCATATCCCCCTCTTCTCAGCCCCTCCCCCAACCAAAAAAATCCTCCTGAAAACGCCTGTACACTTCCCAATAACCATTACTATATGTAAGCATTGGTCAAAGTTTGTAACTTGTTGCCCCTCCCATGGGGACTGTGGGGGAGTAAGTCGTCCCCAAAGACATAGTTATAAGGTTTTTCGACTACGCTGAATAAAATGGCTATCTCAGAATTTTGATCCGTTGACTTTGGTAAAATAATTAGCGTGGGAGGGGGCCTAGGTGCCCTCCAATTTTTTTGGTCACTTAAAAAGGGCACTAGAACTTTTCATTTCTGTTAGAATGAGCCCTCTTGCAACATTCTAGGACAACTGGGTCGATACGATCACCCCTGGGAAAAAACAAAAAAAAAACAAAAAACAAATAAACACGCATCCGTGATCTGCCTTCTGGCAAAAAATACAAAATTCCACATTTTTGTAGATAGGAGCTTGAAACTTCTACAGCAGGGTTCTCTGATACGCTGAATCTGATGGTGTGATTTTCGTTAAGATTCTAAGACTTCTAGGGGGCGTTTCCCCCTATTTTCTAAAATAACGCAAATTTTCTCAGGCTCGTAACTTTTGATGGGTATGACTAAACTTGATGAAACTTATATATTTAAAATCAGCATTAAAATGCGATTCTTTTGATGTAGGTATTGGTATCAAAATTCCATTTTTTGGAGTTTTGGTTACTATTGAGCCGGGTCGCTCCTTACTACAGTTCGTTACCACGAACTGTTTGATATGACCTTTACTTTTCTTTAAAAAAAACTTCTTTTTCGGAAAGTTTTTTAAATTAATAATAACTAATACTGGAATCTTCATAGTGCGTCGAAGGATTCTTCAAGTTGGTTGTTCAGTTGTTGCTGTACATGCAGAATAGTTTAGGTCCCAGAATGGTCCCATGAGGTGCTTCACTCTTGATTGGTTGCAATTCAGAAAAGACAGCATTGCTGTTGCAGAAACACTCTCTACCATTGTTTTGGCTTAGTAGAAAACAGAATCCTTGATTTTATATTTTTAATATAAAGAAGTAGATTTTTTTTTTCAAAGACTTGTGCAGCAAGTTAGCTTGAGATGTTTTACTATGCTTTAGTAGATTTTGGTTCTAATTATTTTTTTTAGTTGACTAATAATTAGTTATTAGAATGAGGTTTTGGTTTACCTCTGCAAAGAATCGGTTTACCCTTATACAATATTCTTAAGATTTAGCTTGTATTGAAATTACTATTACTTAATCTAAATAAAACACCCTGATAAAGAGGTAAATTTTGGAAAAAAAGTGATGGGGGGGGCAGGGGCCTAAAATAACATCTCTTTTAGGAGAAATATGAGAGGAGTTGAGGTCAAAATTAGTAAAAAGTGTATGTTGGCCCCCTATTATTAAAGCCCCTCTAACTCAAGCAAAAAAAAAAAAAAATAAGATTGGTATTGTTACAAGATACAAAAACAATATAGTCTTTGAAATTTATAGCCTTTATCATTAATGTAATTGTTCCCCATGGAAATCACACAGTTGTCAACCACACATGGTGCAAAGAAGATGGTAAGGAGCAAAGAAACCTCGGAATTTTCTACAGTCATCTGAAACTTAACCCCCATCCCAACTCGGTTACCTCTTCACCCAATCAGGCATTAGAAGCCATGGGCACTCGCTGTGCTAAAGTTATTTCCAGTCTCAGTAAACCCTTATGCATCTCTCAAAAGAACCCTTATACATCTCTCTAAAAAGAAAAGGATAAAGCAACTTTTAGCACGAGTCAGATATGCACCACTAAATGCTCAAGGTTCTTAATTCAGTGTTCACTCTGGCTTGGAAGGTGTCGGGATTTTGTATGGATATTTCCTCGTTTTTGAGGGAATTCCAAAGATAAAATTTGCTACCAAGCAGAGGTAATAAATGTCCCTGTTGTCCTTCAACTAAAGGCAGCTAAACTGAATGTCTAATCGGGCCTTGAAGGTTTCTGGATTATTTTTTTTTATGTTACATTTTCTTTTTTGATGAAGTTCAAAAGATAAGATTCACTGGGAAGCAGAGGAGTCATTAATCGATTATACTTTCACCTAAGATTTCTAAATTGACTGTCCACTTTGAATTTGAAGGTATCTGGATTTTTTTTTATGGGGACACCCTATTCTTTGAGGGAGTTTCTAGGACAAGATTTTACTGAGAAGCAGAGGATTCATCAGTATACTCATTTTAATTCAACCAAAGATTATTAATTTCGGTGTCTACTCTGACTTTGAAGGTTTCTGTATTTTTTATGGAGACTCTCTCTATTTAGAGAGTTCCAAAGATAAGTAGATTTGTTAGAAAAATAACTGATTGTAGTGACAGAGCTGGTAGATGATTTTAACGATTTTCTTAGAGTTGCCTTTTGCAGAAACTTTGGTTGAAAGTGGAAAAAGACTGGAAATTGTTTACAGGGTGTTCACTATTTGCAATAATGATGTCCTTTTGTTGTCTATAAAATATAGTGTTATGTTGAGATGATGTACGTATCCTTAATATGTTGGGCAATTGGACATTCTTGACCTTTTAGTAGTGCATATCTGACTAACGTTAAGAGTTGCTTTATCCTTCTCTTTTTAGGGAAATGCCAGGGTCATCCTTATCATCACCTAAGGGCTTGCTCACATTAGCGTTAACTAAAACACAGTTACATCCATGGTTTCTAATGTCTGATTGAGTGGAATGAAAGTTAAATTTTAGCCGACTCAATGATTCCGAAGTTTCTTTCTTCTCTTTTTTTTTGAGCTATTGATCATTCAGTCTCTACCCACAAACGTACTTTACTTCAAAATGAAGAATGTGACTTCATTTATCTTAAGAACTCTCAAAGAAAATAATTAACATAAACTTGTGATTTCCAAAATGTTAAAGATAACTTCTCAGCTCATTAACCAAAATCAGGACTTATTTTTGTGCCATATCATGATTTTTTCACACCAGGATTTTACGCTTATTTTCACTCCAAGTCAGAGATTTCGCTTTTGGGCCATATAAGTTTGGAGCTTGGACTTGACTTGTTTTGTACCAAGTCACGAAATTTCCGTAGCTCAGGCTTAGAATTTTTGCTTTGGCTGCTTGTATTTATATCAATTCAGGACTTAGTTTGTTTTTGTGCTGAGCCAAGACTTACTCATTTTTGCACAAAATCATGACGTACCTTGTTTTTCACTGAGTCCAGACTTAGCTCATTTTTGCACACAGTTAAGTTGCAAATTTTTAGTGTCCATAAGGAGAACCTTTTATATTCAGGTTTAACAAAAAGAAGAAAAATGTGTTCATGAGAATATTTTAAAGTTAAGATTGATCCAAATGTAGTGATTTTGATAAAGAAGAAGAATTAGCGAAAGTACCTTTTGACCATTAAATATTCAAAAATTATTCTGGATGGGAATCTGAATTAATTCATTCTAAGATATAAGTACATTGTTCATACTAAAACATATGAGCAGAAAAAAAGGTTTTCTGACGAAATTATTAGTGCATACAATTTTAAACCAGCAATTTATCTTCTTCTCAAAACCCTCTAATAAGAGTTTTGTGCGCTTGTCTTACTTGACTTCTAAATGGGTTATATATCTCAGAAATTTAACTTTTAGAAGGATGAATAAAGTCTAGTAATATATTGTATTACCTGTCTATTTGCAGTTTGGTTATAATAGGAGAAACCTCACCTTTAAAGTGAAAGTGTCTGAAAAGCCCTTTCGCAATTGAAAACATATAAACGGAAATGCTAGCTTTGGCAACAAGTAATGCAGCAGTTAAATGCAGTACAATCTCCTTCACCCGCTCTTAGAAAATGAGACTACATTCCTCACATATACCTTATTTTAGGTTCTCAGAATAGAATATCAGTTTTTAATTCAGTCGATTTTTCGTTTATTTGTCAATGTCTATAAGTTTTCTTTTGTAATATCAACGGGTGTTGTTAATTATAAATAGCCTTGGTAACCCATACTTAGCAATCAAAATGCCCTGCTCAAAAACAGAAACAATGTCAAAAAAGATATCAAAATGAACAAGAGAGGGTTTACAGTTTTAATATATGTGGTACCTGCTTTTTAGGTTGTCAGAATATTCATTTCTAATATCGTCCTGTTCTTCTATAGAAACCTGTAGCTTACACCTTGTCCAGAAGCATTATGGAAAGCTGGCAGCCTTTTGAGCCTGAAGTACAAATCAATCCATATACATTGTGCCTACCAAATGTGACTATAAGTGAAGTAGCTGGTTCTGCCAACAGTAATAGTGAAAGTGAAAATGAACAAAATAATGATGATTTTTATATTGATGCTGTGCCTGAAGTAATGATAAGTGATGACACTGAAAGAACTGAACTATTTGACATATTAAACTCAAATAAGCGAAAGCGATCAGAGTCAGAAATCTGTAAGTCTTTATATTTTTTTTTTGGTCTTTGTAATAAGTAAGTAATTATTATTGAAAGAAGGGAAGTTTTTTAGGCTTTGTGTAATGAGGTCTTAATCTTAATTTTAGATAAGTCGAGCTATTGGAAACAGGAGACTGGTAGTCTATTTTGTTTTGTGTCTTCCCGATATTTATACTTCATTACAGGGTTGAGTTTATGATAATTTGGATGCCTAGGTTAATGAAACCACTTCTATTGTAAAGTAAGCTTTTAAGTCTTTAATAAAACAATAAGCTTCAAATTATGCTGCCTAACCTCAGATAGGTGGTTCTTAAATATGTAGCAAATTTTTATTGATGTCAGTAGACCTATACTTTTTTATAATTTTAAAGTTGATTTTTTCAGTGATGCAAAGTAGTTTAAAATGGTATCTGTTTCTAGAAAATAAAATGTAACATGCATCTCAAGCTTGAGAGGCAATTAATGCTCCTTACTTGTTTATCGAAATATTTTCCCCTGAGTGTATGGCAGTCAGCCACTTTTTGTTTAGTAAAGTTTGAAAACCAATTAATTGCACCAACTTTGCATTTTATTAGAAACAATAGGACAAGACGAAAGAGAAAAAGTAAACTTTTATACCTTTTCTTCAATTTGTGCGAAGATTCTCCAATTTGCGACATTTTCTCTCATCATTAATTGATAGTAATCATATATATGGAATTGTCAAACCTTTGGGGTATAAGAGAATATAAATCCATCCTGCCAAGTGAATTTAAGATAGTATTATAATGTATGCCCAAATACGGAAGTAGCTGAATATGTCAATAGGGTACTGTAATTGGGCTTTCTTCAGTTTAAGAAAGATGATGCCAATATACAGACGTATAAGAAAGAGTAAATATACCCACACATAAGATTCCATTCAAGGGTAAAAAGTATAAGAAAGGCTAGAGTAGGCTTCATGGGATATGATTTGTTTATGAAATTTTATAATTCAGTTGTCTTGAACTTTTCAAACTAAGTGAAGATATGGGAATTTCCTATAAATACTTGGACAGATAGACATGAAAATTACAGGTTTCAGCACTGACATAAAAACAAGAGCCCCCTGTATGGGGGTTCCTATTTTTGTTGGGAGCAAGAATTGCAAATGTCCTAAGTAAGTCTAGAATTATATACAGCAGCACCAGATGATCCAGCTACCAGAAAGTCCAGCACTCTATAGTTAAAGTGATCTGTAGTTCTCTTCTTTGTTGGCTTGTTTTGGTAACATAAATTTGTATAGATTAAACCAGTACAGAGGGAAGAGCTGGGGGACGCACTTGGAAGTGTTTTTTAAGAAAAAAATCTGGCGGGAGAAAGATAGATTTTCTTTTTTGCAAGCATGCAGTCCCTCTCCTCTTGTTTGGAGGCAGCTACACCCTTAAAATTTTTCATATTTTCATATACTTATGTATATAGATACACACAAGGAAGAGGGGGTCCTTAAGAGTAATTAATGAGCAATGGCCGGAAAATACAGTTCAGTCCCCACCCTCTGCACAACAGTTCTTGAAAAAGTTCTTCTAAGATTTCAATGTATGAACTCCTGCTTATACCCATAAGGAGTGGTGAAGTTGGTAACCATAATTCCCAAAGAATGAATTGTAGATTCAAGACGACTATAATAATGAAAAACATTAAAAATGTTGCTGTTTCTTTTTAGGGCAAGGCTGTTGTGCACCTGGCTGCTTTAGCTCTACTGCCAACTTTAAGAAAGGTCAAAAGAAGAAATCTTTTTTTCAATTTCCTGATGATAAGGAAAAAGCAACTGATTGGGCTCGAAGAGCTGGTATTCTGAACTTAATAGAATCAATTTTAACTGACCGGAAATCTTTCCACTTATGCAGTGATCATTTTTCAAAAGAAATGCTCGTTGAATCAAACGAAGGATCTCAATTAGTGCCTGATGCTGTGCCCTTTGAAGGTATTTTCTATCTATTATTCTTTACTAGAGAGTTTTTTGCTCTGTTAATTATAATTGCCTAGAGGTATATCTTCAGAATTTATTAGAAGAAGAGAAGAAGAAGAAGAGGTATATATTCATTGTGTAAAATGGCGAGGAATGTGAGCCCATATTTTTTGTAAACTTTACCACTTATTGGGAGTTTTGTAAAAATATCTTCATAAGGGCTGAGTGAAGCAAGGTCTCTCTGGAGGAGTCCGGAGGCCCAAGTATAGCTCAATCAAAGTGAAGATTTAGGGCCCCAGCCCTGCCAGAGCAAGGCAAAGGTTCATCTCCAAGGGTAGAATCCCAAGCTACCGACTCTAGTTGGCAGCGTGATTGGAGGGAGGTGAAAAAGCGTGTGTTGTCTAGCCAAGATGATGTAGGGGAATTCCTGTTAGGATTAATTCAAACAGCCCTCTTCCCTTCTCTAGAATTTGGCCTTTGTGTCCTTAGGGTAATAACAAGATTAGTAATTGTAAGAGTAAATGATGTACTAAAAACGGTATAAGAAATTGGAATTGTCAGCTAAAAGATTATTTATAACTAGTAAGAACCATGCATGTTTGAATTTTATGCTATTAAACCATATTTTGCCGTCGTTATTTAATTGAACAGTCAGTTCATTTATGATTTGAAGACTTCCTTTGTACAACTGTTTGTATAAGGCCGTTAATCATCTACTGGTGTGCAAAACAGAATTATTGAATTTAAATTAGCGTAGTTACGCCTATTATTTTGTAAATTTCATTAATAATGTTTAGAAAATTTGCTATTTCTATGTGCATTGCTTGACTGAAAAAGATAGGTTTTGCTGATGAACCATTTGCCAGCACAGTATCCTTAAATAAGTTGCCAAAATTTACAAATTTACAAAACGTGATGCTAAAATCTGAAAAATCTGATTAATTGCCGAATTGTAGACACTGTACAGGACGAATTTTACGGGTATTTCTGTCCCACAATGCAATGGTGATTTTAACAATTTTTATTGCGCTATCCCCCCTCTATCGAGCTTTCGCACTCTGAAATATTGCTTGTGTAGAAAATATGGTTTATAGAAAAACACAAAATATGGCTATAGTAGACATAGTTTTTGCATGTGTCACCCTGTCACACTGTAAAAAAAATACACTGAAAGGGAGATTTTTTTGCAACTCGAGAAATGAGTAATATTTATGATATAATTAAATAAGAAAACAAAGGATGGTAACAGTTTTATTTCCAATGACTTGGTGCATGTATTTCGCCATCAGTAGTAAATTGGGATAACTAGATGGCAGTCTGTTTTATCTATCAAAACCATTGCTTCTAGCTTTTTTTCCTTATCACCGAAAAGAATTTTTGGCGAAAAGCATTTCATCTTCTTACTAATCACAATTAAACTGAAGCAAGTGTTAGCGGTCCTAGCCGGGTGGTTAGCACGCTAATCTTGAAATCCTTTGTCGGTGACGTCAGGGGACCGAATCCTGGTGTCACTGCTTATTTGGTTTGGAATTGGGGTCAGGGGCATGACTCTGTGAGTTTTTCTTTTCACATGACCTTTGACTTATACCTTCTAAATAGCATCATTTGACTTTATTGTTTTTATATTACTCGTGTGGATCTAGCCAATGACAGAATGCTAACTAAAAAAAGATTTTAACCAAACAAAATCCTCAAAAAGTGATAGTTTGGCATATTTTAAGCACTCGCGTCACATGTTTGTCAAGTTTAGAGTAGTATTTTCTTGTTTAGAGGAGTTTTGTTCGGCGACTTCTTTCCAAACAGTTCAGCACGAACTGTAAGGAAAGAGAAGATCGACTCGGCTCAATAGTAACCAAAACTCTAAAAAAAACAAAATTTTGGTATCAACAGATATATCAAAAGAATCGGCTTATTATAATGATTTCAAAGGTATAAGATTCGTCAATTATAGTTTTACTCACCAATAGCTATGAGCCTGAGAGAATTTACGTGATTTTTCAAAATATGGGGAAAAGAAACCCCCCTAAAAGTTGAAGAATCTTAATGAAAACACACCATCAGATTCAGCATATCAGAGAATCCTATTTTAGAAGTTTCAAGCTCCTATATACAAAAATGTGAAATTTTACTATTTATTTTTGTCAGAAGAAAAATCACCAATGCGTGTTTATATGCTTTTTTTCCCATTGGTGATCGTACCAACTAATGGTCCTAGAAGATCTAGAGAGGGTGTATTCGAACGGTATCAAAAGTTGTAGTGCCCTTTTTAAGTGACCAAAAAGACTGGAAGGCAACTAGCACCCCTCCTCACACGTTTCTTCCCCCCCAAGTCTCCCGATCAAAATTTTGAGATAGCCATTTTGTTCAGCATAATTGAAAGATCCAATAACTATGCCTTTAGGGGTAACATGATCCCCCACGGCCCGTGGGGAAAGGCGATTTGTCTTTCTTTTTCTTTGCCAGCTCAATTTTGCATGTGGAGATACTCTGGGGGAAATTTTCAGTGGTTTTTGATTTCCGGGAAAAAAAATTGCGGAAGGGAGATTTAAGGAGTAATCGGAAAACGATTAGAAATTAAAGTTTTTTTTTTTTTTAAATGAAAGTATGCAATGGATAAATTTTCAGGCTGAACCGTCCGCAAGAAGTTTATGGAAAGGAAGGGGATTTTTTTTTTAATGAAAGTATTCTAATTTCTGAAGACTCTTATTTTTTTATTGACCAAATAAAAAAGCAAACAACTTGCTGGTTAGATTTTGCAATCCCTTTATGACTGTAGTAAAAACGAAAATACAGCCCCTCCTCCAAAAAACTAGGATAAGGCGTATATAATTTTTACTCTATTACATCGATAAGAGGTAACGTTTCCTATTAGTTCTTATAGGTTAAGAGACTCTTTTCCTGTTCTCCTGAGCCAACAATTAAAAAGTTTACGTAATCAATTTGCATCTCAAGTGGCACAATCGGTGTTTATTTTAGCTGTTCTCTTTGTTTCGCTTATTTTCTCATGTTTATTTGTTTTTTTTTGCATGATTTTTCATGTTTCAGTTTTTCATTGTTATATTGATTTTCTTTCTCCTTCAGTTCTAAAATTGTCAGTGCCTGAACTGGACACACTCAATCCTTCTTTGAAAAAACTTGAAACCTCCAAACTTAGGTGTCCCTACTGTAGCAAGACGTTCAGAGATAAATTCAACCTCAGGAAGCACATGACAAAAGTTAATAAATGCACAGATATAACTGGCACACGATCTGATTCAGTGGTAATTGATTTTGGAGGTAAGTTCTTATCTAACCCTGCAATCTTTCTTTAATTGTTTGAAGAACATTATTTGTAAAAACAGGGGTATGGATTTGGGAATCGGTACTAATTTGTTGCTAGGAAACTAGAGTTGTCATAAGTTAGCTATTTCGAGCTTGATTCGACGCATAACTTAGATTGCATCGAGGTTAAAATGCACAAATAAATAAACTCAGACTTCAGCACGTTGTTTCATAATTCTATAGCTCAGGGTTCTCAGCTCAACATTTTTCATATTTGATGTTCTCTGTTTAATATTCAAAGTGCTAAAGTGGTAGTTTTCCTCTGCATTCCCTGCCTGCTTATATTGTTTTAGCTTTGGGCGGTTGCTTATTTGCTTGCTTATTTAGTTTTGTTGCAGGTCGGTTTGCTTATGTAAAGGATCTACCTGGAAAACAATGCATGGTGTCATTTCTATTCCGATCATTCACCTTAGAATTAGCCAGCCTCTAAGTATGAACAAAGTTCGAGAAGCACGTCAGTCTGATGTTCAGTAGATCCTTCAGTGGGAGAACTTCGAAACGTAAATTTGCAGGCCTTCTTTGGTGGTCTGGAGAAATGAAAGAGACTTATTTAGCACTTGAACCTTGGAATCAGATGAAGAAAACTAACTCGATGTTCACCTTGAAAAATTGCGAGAGCACATATCTTTTACGAACGATCCTGTCTTTGCTCATTAAAAATTTATTAATGTAATCAGCTAGACCAGGAGTTTATTGCTTCCACAATACGCAAAAGGTGGAAGTTTTATGGTGGTGATCCAAATCACAAATGCCCTGCAAGGGGTAAAGTTTGTTCTAAGTATGGGAAGGTAAACTATTATGCCCGTGTCTTTCAGGGTAAACCAGTAGACATAATTGACATGAAGGAGCAAAGAAAAGGCAAAGGACAAGAATTTTTCATTGACACTATGTTCGTTGGAACCATAGATGTATTAAAATTAAACCAACAAAGTGTAGCCATCGGATTAGATGGCTCAAAATGGGACACTCAATTCTAAATTGATACTGGAGCTGATAAAAATGTTACCTCAAATCCTTCGTTCTTCTGGGTACTCGTATACGAGTTGTAGGTGTATGCATCCTTGAGCGTAACCAGACTGGAAGTATCAGCAAAAATTACAGTTTTTTTAGAGGCAAAATGTACCCTAACACTGGGGTATAAGAATGGTTGCTGCATCTATTTCTACACTATCAGCAAAGCAGAGCTACCTGAAGGTCCAAATTTAAAAATAATTCTGTAGTATTTTCGCTGGATTGGTGAGCTCCCAGGAAACGGTTAAGATCCATGTTGCAAAAGATGCTATTCCATCTGTTAACCCTGTTAGAAGGATCCCGTTTTTCCTAAATGGGAATGTTATGCTGAACTAAACCACCTTGAAAATTTAAGAATCATTGGAAAGTTTGTGACTCCCACGGAATGGGTTAATTCAATTGTAGCTATTGAGAAGTCAGATGGTTTATAATGGTTTTGCTTGGATCCAAGGGAACTGAAAAAAGTAGTAGAGTGGCACTATTATCTAATGTCAATCTTTAAAGATATTGTGGCCAAAACTCTAATGGCTACAATAAGTTTTCATAACTTAGTGCAAGGTCTTCTAATGGATGTTGGCATTTCCTCAAGAGTCTTTATTTAATTTAACTTTTTTATATACCATTTGGGTGGCAGAAATAAAAAATATTGTCATTTGGCTTAATATGGGCACAATATGATGGGATCACTGTTGACAATATTCTCATATCTGGAAAAGATGAAGAACATGGTGAGAAAGATGATGAACATTATGGGAATAGATCCTGGAGAAGGCAAGACAAGCTGAGGTGAAGTCGAGTTCTAAATAATGCTACCTTGGGATGAGAGTTGGGGCAACAAGCTATCTTTGACTGGACTACTAAGCATTCAGCAGCTATTGAGAGAATCAAAACTTCAATCTGAAGCAACCTAGCAACTTTTGATGCCTTGGCCACCTTAGTCAAACTAAAAACAGATGCATCTATACATGGTCTTGAAGCACAATAAAGTATCAATGTGAAAATCATTTGTTTTTAGCTCAAGATACAAAAACAGAGCAAGACTTTCCCTGATCGAAAAGGAGCTATTCTTTATGCCATTCTGTATTGCTGTAGAGATTACATCTTAATGTACAAATCATAAGTTAGAGGCTGCATTATCAAAGCCTCTCGTCCGTGTCCTTTCAAGGCTTCGAAGGATGGGGTTGCAGCTGCAGTCATATGATATAAGGGTCCACTATGCAAAGGGAAATGACTTACCTATAGCAGAAAATTGTCAAGACTTCATCCACTCAATTTTGACAAAGTATGTGAATTGGACTTTGAATTCGATGTTTACACAATTAGAAAGTGAGAGATGTGAGAAATATGTGAGAAATATGAAAATCGGAAAAGATCATGAAAAAAAGTAATATAGACCCAGTTATTTTACCTACCTCACTCATATATGGTGGGTGGCCCCGTCACCGGCATTAGTGCTCCAGCCTTATTGAACCTTACTGGAACTTTAGAGACGAACTGTCCATCGTCTTGAAAGAAAGTAAAACTATGATTCCTGAAATGCTGTGCAATTAGATATTACAGCAAGTGCAAATAGGAACATATGATACAAACTTTAATTCCTAAATTTCCTTGAGAATGCTTGTATCTCGGTTTATGCAAAATTAAAGAAAGAGAATTCTTGGAGACGAGTAAATATTGCATTCGATTGCTATAAATCTATCCAGTTGATTCTGCTACTTCTTCAGAGTCCATAAGGAAGATTAAGGCACGCTTTGCCTGGTACGGTCTTTTAAAAAGGAATGCGGTTAGATAAGGGACAGAATTTCAATCATTTCTGAAGAAATGGAAAATCCAACATTTTTCATCAAGTCCTGACTATCCTCAATCAAATGGACATGCCAAGATGACAGTGGACACAGAGAGCAAGCTAATGTCAAAAGCTCTTGTATCTTGGGCTATTGGAATATTGAAACGCTCCAGTAGATGGGCAAAGCTTCTTATGAGAAGAACCAAAAAATTTTTCTAGAAGGGAGTCCTATAAAACCAGAAAAAAAGAAGACAAAAATCGCGGAAATAAAATTACAATAAGGCTTCAAAAGATCTTATTGCACAGAATGACAACCAGACAGCATGGGTCAAACTATAGCCAAAGAAGGCCATGTGCTTGACCAAGCGCATAGCGCTGTCACGCGTTGGTCCTAGATCATGCTGTATTCAGACAGAAGGCGAAGGAAGATACCGTAGTAATCTGACCTGCCTTAAGCTAAGGTTTGCTTCTGCTAGTGAATCACATGAACATGTATTGGCCCTTCTGCATCCCCTGCCTGCTTATGTTGTTTTTAGTACTATATGTTGTTTTATATTTGTACTTATTTGTTTTAGTTTTGTTGCAAGTTGGTTGGCTGAAATAATATAACACGATCTGCCTGGAAAACAACACAAAGGTATATTAAAGTGAGTGAGTTTGGGTTTAGTACTTTGACGTCATAAATAAAAATGTCTCTCCAGCTGTTCGCAAAAGTTGCGAAATAACTGTCAATGAGTCAAATTGCAAATTGATGTTGGTATAATAAGCTACAGCTCAAGAGGAAATGGAAAAAGCTGTACATTGCAAGCAATTGTAAACTCAAAAAAGTATGTGCTATGCTTCATTTGTTCCGGGATATTGGGAGTTAGTCCCAGAAATTATCATTCATTAACTCTTATGTTGCGAAGTCTATACGCTCGTATCGAACTCTGCTCTTTACTGTGGTCTGATTGAATGTAATAACAGAAAAGTTGGTACTCAGCCCGAATTGACATTTTTGAGCAGACTACTGACAGAAGGGATAAACTTGATGTGATTAGGAAAGTTGCATTAGACTATTTCGGTCATGGTGCAATCCTAAAAGAAAAAATTACCTGTCATAGCAAGTTGGACATCCAAATTCGGATGGTTCTGCACGTCAAAGATGAAAATATTACAGATATGTGTAAGTCACTAGTCTATGCAGCAAAGCAGAATGCTCCAGTCGTGAAATTTGATATTTAATGCGTGAGAAGCACCTGCCATCGACGAGGTGATTCACGCCACTTTAATGTCTAGTATAAACGGACTTTCCAGAAAATTAGACGGATTTAAGCTTGCCTGACAATTTTCAGTCGTCTCAAACGGCACCCTCGTGACTGTTGTACTCTGTTATTTTCAAAAACTCTCCAAAACACTTAAAATGACCCAGCGAACGAAAAGCATCTATCTTCAAATTGTGCTCGTGTCCAGATGCTGATATAGCCGAGTTACGTCGCTCTAATACCGAATGAAAACTCCCGATTCGCTTCGAGCAAACAGCGAGCCAGATATTAGATCCAGTTAAGAGGATGGGATCATCGCCTAACATCTGTCTCGAGGACACGGCTTTTTCAGATACGACGAATTGATTGCTGGAAGGTCTAGACGAAGAGTCTTGAAATAGTTAATTCCCAAATGCACTAAAATCCTACAGTATGACTAGTCTCGAACATTTAAAGTTTATTTCCCGACACGAAACGACCTCGATACCTTTCTGAAAGTTGCATTGAAAATCGAATGTGAACGCCTCCCAGTTGAAGAGTTTGTGTTCTTACCCTGGCGTTGCTTTAATTGTCACTCAATTGGTAAACTCGCTCTGGACTACAAGAACAGTACTTTGTGCTCCAAATGTGGTTCTGACGATCACAAAGCTGGGTCTGATACATCGTGTCAGAAGACGGTATTTTACATTAGGTGCAAGACGTAGGGTCGCAGGTACTGGAATTTGGAGTGCCTGAAAAATTGTACCCTTGAACACATGGCCTTGTCACTAACTACTATCGTGGAATATAAATGACTCTCTTTTGTTAATTAAAATTCAGTGTTGGAAAGCCTCTAAGACTTCTAGGATTGGAATCTGTAGGACTATTTTATGAGTAAACACGGTCGGGACATACTTGAGCTTGAACACATAATTCCGTATTCCGGACCTGCTAGACAGCTGAACAACCGAGGCTGACCCTATGGTTGACTTGATACTTTTATGATTTCAGCTTTCCGCTTTAGTTTTTTCGAATCCAATGATTATAACTTAGCCCTAAGGGAGGACTCTTCCGTGTTTATTAATGTTTAATCTACCTAAAGACTACAATAATGATCTGTCACAACGTTTATTTGCATTATTATGCATAAAACTAGGTTCTTGTGTAGATACATTTTGGCGTTTAGGTTTAGTTTGCATTATGGCTTGCGACTTTAACGATTATTTGTTTAAGGACTCTGAGCGAAATTCTCAAGCACCGCCACGTACAACACCAGTTAAAATTATGTTAAGTAATTTCTTGACCGTTTTGGATCAATCATCCGATTTTTCATATATTCATACGTCCTCGTGAGCATCCAACTTTGATCACGTTACACTATCTTTCAGATTTGCCAGCGGATACAATAAGAGTTCTGTTTTTTTTTTTTTTTCTGTTCTCTGATCATCTTTCCATAACCTGATCAATCCTTTGCCATCTTATGACTAGTCGGCAATCGATTAAGCCCTATTGATCAGGCAGGTGGGCTCAACTCAGCAGAAACTCAGCGCCAGTTCTCATTTCCTTCAGGAGTCATTCCAGTTGTCTCAAAAAGAGATTCTGATCAGTCTAGATGTGTATTGTGCTGACATTTGTCATGCTCTTCGTTTTTCTGCAAATCAATCTGTTCCTTTGTAACGAGTTCATAAAGGACCCGTTCCTTAATGGTCGTGAAACTCAGATCTAGTTACTTCGTTTAGACAAGCAATGATCTTAGCTCAGCTTCGTAAAAATCTTATCAGTCGCATTACGGCCGTGCTAAACAAGATTTAAACAAGACTTTAGGTTTGTTTCTCGCTCGACAACTACCTCTTCCTCCTCTTCCCTAGCTGATATCTCAGAAGATGAAGGGTATGCTTATTATAAGTCGGAATTCTCTGCCCATGACCCTTCGTCGAGCAATCCCACGAGGCTGTTCTGGGTCAGTTTTGTCTTATTGTCCCAACGAAGATTTTATCGTTAGTATGCATTCTGTAGAAAATGACATCTGTAAAATAAAATGGAAAGTTTCCATTTTAGTTAATGCGCTGACCAAGTTAATGTGGTCTATCTGAAATAGGGATATGAACCTCTCTTGGCGCATCTATCTGCTGGTGCAAATGAGTTTTACTCAGGGGATTGTATCTTCCTCTTTCAGGATCGGAGATCTGACACCTCTCTTTGAAAAAAAAGAAGGAAAATCCGTAGTTTAGTGCATATCATATCGCTTTAATTTAAATTTAATCAGAAAATCTTCCTGGTGTGTTCGTACCATAACCCTCGGTTCTAGCTCTGTTTATCCCGTTGATTGTCTCAGAACTTCGGTTCAACCTCCCGCTTCTAGCTAATCTATGCAGCGCTGTCGCTCTTCCTCACATACTGTATATTATTCTCTTTGGAAATTTCTCACCAAAACTGACCAGAACAAAACTAAATGAATTCTTTTTTGGCTTTGCAAAATATTTTCTTCATCTGCCTGCGCAATACAGGAATACGCAAGTCCATGCCGAATTCAAAGTCGCTGGACCTGACGTAACCTCTGCTAGGGGGATAGTGAAACACATTCGAAAAGTTGATTTATTCGACTGGTCCCATCCGCTCATTCAGCGATTCTATTTGTGTTTTGTTTTTTCATTACGTATTTAGGGACCCCTTTTTTTTCTGTCAGTTTAGTTCTTGTTTTTCATAAGTTCTCCGTCTTGTTGTATGTTGGTTTGATGGGTTTTCAACAAACAAATAAAATAAATGTCTTCTAAGAGACTCCCTTCTCATCCTGAATCCTGGTACGGTATTATATTTTCCAATATTGAGTCTCACAATGCTAATAGTCTGCATAGCATCGTCTTTAATTGTAAACAACCGTAGTGAATTAAATTCTTTATTAGTATTCACTACAAATTTTCACAATTTTTTACATTGTTATGAATAAAGGTGTACTAGTATGTATGTTAAACAAAAGAAATGCCAAAAATGGTTGGTCCACAACACCAATAGTGGAGAGAACCACCCAGTCAGCCTCATGGGGCTTAATATTTTTGAGAAGCAGCAGTTGTGTCATCCTTTTGACAATTATAGTAGAACGGAGAAACTTAATTGAGTCTGCTAAATAAAAGAAAACAGCTTCCCCTCTCTTTTGTTTGCTTCTTCTCTTTATATTTGTCATTTTTCAATTAATTTAATTTTCATTGAAGCTGGACTGTTCTACAAACGTTTTTAAAATGTTTCAATAATTTGTGTCTTGATTGTCTTATTTTTTGTACCATATTTGTCTCTCTGATGACCGTATGTAATACATAGGTTTAGCGTTTTTATCGTTATTTTTTGCTTATTCTTTATTCTCGAAAATTAAACTTTTCTTTTCGATTTTGTGCTCCTCAGTTTTATAGTCTTGTTGTTTATATTTTTTTTCCTTTTTGACCAGCCCGAAAAGAAAGAACTATTCATTTGAAATGTATTATGGATTTTTAGGGGGGATTTCATTATCCCGGAGATGTTATCACAAGTGTTCTTGTTGCGCTACTGTTTTCCCTTACATATTCTTTCAAATTAGTTGAAATGTATCCGTAGAAAAGATATTCAGTTTGCAATTTATTTTAGTTGAAGATTTTAGTTTTCTTAATCTAATTAGCTTTAGTTCTTAATTATTGAAATTCATTTGGTTTAATTTGTGTTAATCATCCTTAAATTTTTTTGATTGAAGGTGACGAAATGGTCTCTGGTATGATACCACCTCCACCAGAGGTTATAACACCCAAGCCTCAACGTCTACAACCTACATCAGTCTCAACGCCTAGAAAGAAACCAAGGGTCACTTGTCACGTCTGTGGAAAATCTCTTGGCGATGCGTGGAAATTAAAGCGCCATCTTAGCTCACTAAATAAATGCAGTAGTAGACCTTGGAATTGTGGAAGCTGTGAAGCAGTGTATAAAACGGAGCTTGAATTATATGATCATATCTTAACCCATCCCGAAGGTAAGAATTTTATTCATTGTGAACCCTCTCCCATCGAAAAAAATGTTTTTAATAAAGTTTAGTTTTTAGATAATTCTTTCCTTCGTAATTTTGAAACACTTCTAAATTCAATATCGTGTAAGGTCTATAATGTATTACAGGTAAGTATTTGGTTAGAAAAAAATCCTTCTTTAGCAATTGAGTTAAACAAGCACTTGAACATGGTCCTGGCCTTACTAATCTATCGAATAACCTAGGACAAAACAGTGTAACCAATCCGTCAACCAAATAGAAAATTGCAAAATCCTGCAAAGTTATCATTAATAAATATATTATGTTGTGAATGCCAAAGCATCTCAAATATTAGATTTGAAGCTGAGTCGAAGCTGCGAGTCTCTACTCCTTCAGTTCTTTTCGCATGCAGTATGACTTGGTCAACTGCTATAGCATGTCATTTTTAGCTGTTGTCATTTTAGTCGCTTATCACATTGCCGTTTTAGTGATTTCTAATCTGTCGCGTGAAAGCAAGGGAAAATCTTTTTTTGATGCTTACATTTTTTTTTGAAAGGCATATTTTTAAATGATATTACAACAATTATTACTTAGTCACTTTTTGTTTATTCTGGAGGGAGGGGGGTTATTGTTCTGAATTCTTCTTCCATTGACCAAAGTATCATTACTTTCTGAAAAGCACTGGTCATATGCGGTGAAACTGCGTGAAATCCGAGTAATCCGGGGGTGTTTTTCTGAAGGGTGTAATAGTTCATTATATTGATATTAACGTCGAGAAAGCAATTATTTATTAAATGAACTACCATAACTATTTCTTTATTTTATTGTCAATTGAAATAGCCATGTAATAGCACCTATATCATGTCTTCAATAACAATGTAGCGAAACTCTTGTGTATAAGTGAAAATTGTCTCATTTAACCACATGTCGTGGTTGCCTGATTCTCTTCGGCTAAATTAGGGCTTATGACGTGCGTCACTGTAATTGTAAGTCAGTAACAACTGGTTAAAATAGCTAGTTTCCTATTAACTTTTTTTCGCGTGCCAATGAATGAAAAGGAGAAAAATTATAAACCGATTAATGATAATTATGAATTGCCAGAATGCCAAAGTTTCAATGTTAAGAAAATAAATTTCCTATCACAACTGCATTCCACTCCGTCATTCCTAAATAAGGGTCTTTCGAACATCCGTAATTAATTTTTATAATGAAATTATTATGATTATTACCGGGGTGGCTCCAAAACTTAGTTGAGGGTTGTATTTCCCATGAGAACCTGTCCCGCCAGCCTTTGGCTCGCTTGTGTAGGTAATACTCATCCCTCAAAGGAGAAGGGGGAGTAACCCCTCGCTCACCAGCCACCAGCAGCAAGCGACACTTGATCCTCAGAACAAGCACTAGCACGAGAACTTCTTTCTTTTACTTCAATTTGCTCCTCAATGGGCCATTTTTTGCATCATAGGTGATGCTTCATATGTTTATGGGGTTGACCCCACCCGGACATTCTTTTGGCAGCCGTTACTGGCTTCAGTCCGTTCGAGCTCGACAGTGTATTTCTTAAAATGTTCTGCTTTTTGATCAAACGCTGGGTAGAATAGCCAGTGACTGGATGGTGGCTGAAATAAGCAGCAGTAGACCCATTTTTGTGCTTACCACTCTTAGGGGCACCGAGAAAAGGTTGCCACCACTACCCAAAAACAACTCTATATCATAATTTCCATTTAGACAAAATAAAAATTGGAAGAGTAACAAATCGGAAGTACTGTCTAAATAACGGATGGGTTTCAGATTCGTTTTAGTGTTCAGCCCAATCAGAATGAGTTACTTATAAAAGAGGAATCTGACAATATTGTCGAAAAAAATTAACCAACGCCTTGAGGCATTTACTGTTTTTTGGTATTTTTTCAAACTTCGTTATTGTTTTTTTTTTCCTCAGAAACTGAAATCAGGCATTTTTGCTACACTGTTTTGCCAATTACACTGAAACACCTAATTTTGCTTTATTATTGCACTAAAAAGAAAGCCCAGAAACCCCAAAAGCTAGATTAAGTTGGAAATTTTGTTATACTAGCTCCTGTTTCAACTCTCAAAAGTTACACTTATTTTTTTTATTCAGTTCTCAATTTATTTATCAAACTGATTTATCTCTATATGTATTGTCTAGCAATTGTACTCCAGTAATAATTTTCTGGAATAGAAGGCACAATAAAAAATTGCTTCTTCCCAAGGTATGTTGTAGAAATCCTCTGAAATAAAAAAAAAATGTCTGTTGAAGACTTTGATATAGAAGGCTAGACAGTGGGACACTTACTAAAGCGATCAAACTATTTTACTTTAATTTTGAAGAACTGTGGTAAAAGCAAATAAAACTTAAGAACAGCCAGCATTAGCTTTTCAATGATTAGACTATGCGGAAGTATCTGCAAAAGTCATCAGCCAGAAGGTGGAAATGCCAATTTGTGTTGAAAAAGTTGCCCTTAAAGAAGTTCAGTTTTAGCTTTGAAATTTAGTCTTTAACTTATTATTAACTTGAGCTAGAATTTTTGTTTAGCCTTTGCTTTGTTAAGAGAGCTCCCTCGTTTCAATCCATCAACAAAGTTAGGGTAATATCTTTGTTCAGTTTTGTGGTAGTATTTTTTTTTCTGGTTTGCTTTAGTCACCCTTTCAAATTATTTTAATATAGGTATGAATTTCCCAAACTGCGACCAGACATATAACGCAAGGTTTAGACTGGAGGGAGTATGTACTTATGATCGAGAGAAAACTTCAAAAAATAGGCAAATTATGCAGAAAATGTTAGATATTGGATGTGAAATAGCAGAATTATTAACATCTCGCCAGCCATTTATCTGGGCGTCCGCTTATACTTTTTGTATGCCTGATTAACTATTAATAAGACAAATTTTCTGTCTATTTTTTTTATTGCTAATCCAGCTATAGAAGAAGATATTAAGCAACTATTAAAAAAATACTGCTTTTTGTATATAAAAAAGCTGTACCAAGACGTATCTTAAGAATCTTCATTTTTACTTATGCCATTTTACGGACGTGGAATTTTTAATTGTAGATTTGCTTCTTATTTTGTCGTTTGTAAAGTGGCTTTCCCACTATGCACGCAAGTTTCTACGCTAAGCGTTTAAGTTACGTTGCGTTAAACATAAACTTTCATTCTTAAATAAGTCCTTTCACACTAGGCAGTTAATTGCTCACCAAGAAATTTCGTTTTTTTTGCTAATATGTTGACTTTTCCGTAACGCAACATGAACTTACGTAACATAAAATTATATGTAGACCTCGATTCTCTTTGACACTGCGTATATAATGAACAAAGTTTGCTCGGCAAAATAGCATAAAGTAACGCAAAGTTTTATGCTAGTATGAAATTTTATGCGGCGTTGTGTGAAAGACCATAAAACCTCATGGGTTTTTTTGGTAAACGACCCAGCACCAAGAAAAGATCGTTTAGCCTAAACATTTGTAGGTTTTATTGATAGAAGCACGTACTTTTCACTTAGTTATCTTACTTACTGGATTTTTACGTTTTGTTGAAAATAAAAATGAAAATCTTTATTCAACATTTGTATAAAATTACACAACCTTTTTTTTGTTTCTTGTATGAATCAGGGCTTTGGAGGATTGCATTTTGTTTCCGTATACATATATAAATAGCCTACATGTTTTATGTTAGACACTTGCCGACTTATTTTGTTTATTTATTTTTATCTATCTTTTTACTAACTAAATTTTATGGTTTGTTGATTAAGCAAAAAAAAAAAAAGAAAGTTAGTGGAACTATTGCTAGATAAATTAAAAATATATATATGAGTCAAAGTTAGAGAGGATTGTATTTTGTTTCCGTCAGCGAGGCTTCCTGGCCTGTGAAACAGTTTTTCTGTTTATGCTCTTATGCCAAGAATTTGTTGGTTTAAATTTCCTGTCCATAATAGTTATTTATTTCAATGGTGTGATCAACCGAATTTGTTGTACCCTCCTTGAGGGTTGTAATTACGCTTTACGGAATTCCGTTATGCTAACTAGACATAAATTAATAAAAACATCAATGTAATGTTAACCAAGTCAAATATCAATAGTAAATTGACTGTTACTTAGTATTTGAGAAATCATTACAGCAAATTAACCCAAAGTATCAAAGTCTAGTGGCCATACAATTCTCATCCCATATCTCCCAAATTCCTAAGGACACAATTCCCCGTTTAAACTCCCACTCGCGAAACTCGGGACAATTATTCATTTCATAACTCCCCGTCATGCAACTCTTCATTAGTCAAAAGAAGTTCAAAATATGTGTAATTTTAAGCTTTCGGACTGAAAGAAAATCAAACACATCAAAAATTACAAAAAAAAAAATCAGATTCTTATTCCTTAAGAGTCTCTTTTTCCCCAAGGACTTGCTTTAAAAAACCGTAGTAATCCTATAATCTGATTCCTTTGTTAAAAATGTAATTGTAGTGACTATTTCTCAGAAATATAACCCAAGATCACTATTCCCGGGGCTGGTCAAAAATGACCAAATCTATATATATAAAAATAAGTTGTTTGTGTGTTATGTCTGTTACACTATGTCTGTTACACCAGATTATATCTTCTATATATATAAAAATAAGTTGTATGTATTTTTGTGTTGAGGGTTTGCATATGACGTCTGAAAAATAAAGAAGAAAAAGAAAACAAACTAAAATGTAAAAACTGAGAATTGCATAAATATTTCGAAATATTTTGACAATAGATTAAAGTAATTCGAAAACCTTAAAACAGATACTTACAATTTTGAGGTTTATTATAAATTGTTGAGCTTTAGCAAGCTTGGCACGTGAAGAGGAATTTTTAGTATAGATCTTAAAATGACAGAAGAAACAGCCGAGGAAGCTGCTCAAATAGTTAATTCAAAGAGAAATTTTAGTATAAATTCTACAATGGCAGAAGAAACAGCCGAGGAATCTGCTCAAAGGGTTAATGCCAAAAGGCTTGCGGCTAAAGAACGCAAAACCGCGCAGTTAGATGAAAATCCACCTGGACAGCGAGAGTCAAAACGTATCAAAACTGAAAATGATAGCGATGGTGATTGGGTTTGGGATTTTGACTTGGATAAGGTCATCAATGTCTACCAGATTTTAGTAAAAAAAAAAAAAAAGGTTCGGCGATATGTATTTACGTCTGAAAAATAAAGAAGAAAAAGAAAACTGAAAAAAGAAAAATGGTAAAAAACCAAGAAAAAACTAAAAAATAAACAAAGTTTTACGTAGTTTAATCTATCTATCTATCTATATAAAAATAAGTTGTTTGTGTGTTATGTCTGTTACACTTTGTTTGTTACGCCAGATTATATCTTCTATATATATAAAAATAAGTTGTATGTATTTTTGGGTTGAGGGTTTAAATGTAAAAACTAGGAATTGCACAAATATTTCGAAATATTTTGACAATAGATTAATGTAATTTGAAAACCTTAAAAAAGATACTTAAAATTTTGAGGTTTATTATAAATTGTTGAGCTTTAGCAAGCTTGGCACGTGAAGATTTTTCTAACTGTCAATGTTATAGAATGTTACCAAAAAGCAAAACCAGGCTTGCGGTTCAAAGAGAAAGGGCCAGATCAGGAATGTGTAATTTACGTCAACGAAGGCGTGTCGAGGAACTACCAGAGCAACGCGAAACCAGACTTGCTGCTGAAAGAGAAAGTAAAAAAAGAAGGCGTGTCGAGGAATCACAAGAGCAACGTGAAAACAGGCTTGCGGCTTCAAGAGATAATGCTAGATTAGGAATGTGCAATTTACGTCAACGAAGGCGTGTCGAGGAACTACCAGAGCAACGCGAAACCAGACTTGCTGCTAAAAGAGAAAGTGAAAAAAGAAGGCGTGTCGAGGAATCACAAGAGCAACGTGAAAACAGGCTTGCGGCTTCAAGAGATAATGCCAAACGAAAGCGTGCCGAGGAATCACAAGAGCAACGTGAAAATTATCGCATGGCATTCAGGTACAGCCCAGTCGATGATTATAGTAGATGTGTTCAAATCGGGACTATGTCTAAAATTTGTCCCTACTGCAAGGCCTTGAAATTTAACGGTGAAACAATGGGAATGTGTTGCGCCTCAGGGAAAGTTAAACTTCCTCTACTGGCTGCACCCCCAGAGCCATTGAAGACTTTGCTTACTGGAACTACGTCAGAATCTAAGCGTTTTTTATCAAACATCAGAAAATATAACTCATGTTTCCAAATGACGTCGTTTGGTGCCCAAATCGAAAATCAAGATCAATTTATGCCTACTGTCAAAGTAAAAGGGCAAATTTATCATAGAGCAGGGTCCCTTCTACCATTCTCAGGCGAGAATCATAAATTTTTACAATTGTACTTCATCAGTGATAGAAATTCTGAATTGAATACACGTTGCGAAATTTCTCCCAACGTTGAAAGGACAATCGTTTCCCAGTTGCAACATCTTTTCCACGAAAATAATAATTTAGTGCGTCTGTTCAAAACAGCCATCGATTTGATGCCTACTGATACGCATAAAATTGTTATTTCCGCTGACAAAACGCGTCCTGGCCAACATGTGCGTTGATACAATGCTTCAACTATCGACGAAGTGGCAATCGTTATGGTCGGTGATCAGTTTTTACCTCGAGATATTATTCTTCATAAGCGAAACGCTCAGTTGGTAAGAATTGCTGAAACTCATCGATGCTACGATGCCCTACAATATCCTATCATTTTTTGGGATGGAGCCGACGGCTATCCCTTTAATATTAAATTGATGAATCCAGCCACTAACAAAGAAATGAATAAGAAATGCAGTGCAATGCATTATTATTCCTATAGACTAATGATTCGGCAGGATGAAGACAATTATATTTTGAAATGCCGTCAATTGTTTCACCAATACGTCGTTGATATGTATGCAAAAATTGAATCAGAACGTTTGCTATATATCCGTCTGAATCAGACCAAGCTCCGCTCTGAACAATACATTCATTTGCGAGATGCAGTTGTAAATGACGGTAATACCACAAACGTTGGAAGATTAACGATTTTACCTTCGTCATATGCTGGTAGTCCCCGTCATATGCATGAATATGCTCAAGATGCTATTGCGTATGTTCGTCTCTATGGTCGTCCAGATTTATTTATTACATTTACATGTAATCAATCTTGGGACGAGATACAGCAGCTTTTACTTCAAGGACAATCGGCGGTTCATAGGCATGACATTACGGCCCGTGTCTTCCGGTAAACGTTGAAATCACTGATAAACTACATAGTAAAACTTGAAGTGTTTGGGTCAGTGCGATGCTGGATGTACTCAGTGGAATGGCAAAAACGAGGTTTGCCACACACACATATACTAATCTGGCTACATAATAAAATTACTTCTAACGAAATTGATGATGTGATTTCCGCTGAAATACCTGATGAAAATGTCGATAAGGGGTTATATGATATTGTTGTAAAAAATATGATACATGGACCTTGCAGTGCACTGAACGAAAATTCACCATGCATGGCCAAAGG
Organism: Artemia franciscana; assembly: GCF_032884065.1. Lineage (NCBI taxonomy): Eukaryota > Metazoa > Arthropoda > Branchiopoda > Anostraca > Artemiidae > Artemia > Artemia franciscana. The sequence continues at coordinate 41,144,247 of NC_088869.1, forward strand.
AAGGTACACGAAGCAATATCCTCGACTTTTAGTATCCAACACAATTACTGGCAATGATGGTTACCCACAATATAGAAGAAGATCTACTGAAGATGGCGGTAAAACAGCAATAATAAAGAAGCGTAACGGTACCACCATCGAAGTAGATAACCAGTGGGTTGTTCCATATTCCCCATTATTATCGAAAACATTTAATGCGCACATAAACGTTGAATATTGTAACTCCGTAATGGCAATCAAATACATATGTAAATACGTCAACAAAGGCAGCGACATGGCAGTTTTTGGCTTGCAGTCCGAAATCAAAGATATCGACGAAATCGTACAATATCAGGCTGGAAGATACATAAGCAGTAATGAAGCTGTTTGGCGAATTCTTTCATTTCCGATACATGAACATAGTCCAGCTGTTGTTCACTTAGCGGTACATTTACAGAATGGTCAACGTGTTTATTTTTCGGAATCCAACGTGCAACAAAGAGCCCTGAATCCACCGGATACAAAGTTAACTGCTTTCTTTTCGCTATGCAAAAATGATTCTTTTGCAAAAAAACTGCTGTATACTGAAGTGCCTTCGTATTACACGTGGAATACTAAAAATAAAGTATTTGAACGTCGAAAACAGGGTAAGTCAGTCGACGGCCAACCTACCATCTTCAAAGATACCACGATAGGAAGACTACACCGTTCACCCCAATCAACATGAATGCTTCTTTCTACGCCTGCTTTTGGTGAATGTACCCGGTCCGACGTCCTTTGAGTATTTGAGAACTGTAAACGGTACTATACATGACACTTACCGTAGTGCATGCCAAGCTCTGAATTTATTGGAGAATGACCAACACTGGGATAACTGCATCAATGACGCGTGCGAAACGTCAACTCCAAGTCAAATTCGTGCATTGTTTGGCATCATACTAACAACTTGCTCTCCATCAGCTCATACAGAGTTATGGGAAAAATATAAATCAAAAATGTCCGAAGATATACTCCATCGAAAACGGTTAGAGACGTCAGATATGACTTTTGATTTTACATCAGAAATTTATAACACACTTTAGTTATTATAGAAGATTTGTGCGTATGTATGGCAAACAAACCTCTCCAGGATTTGGGAATGCCTTCACCTAATCGTACCGCTGCTGTTTCGACATGTGTAGAATTGGATCGTGAACAAAGTTACAGTACGAGTGATATATTGTCGTACGTACAAAATAACATTTCCAAGTTAACGTCGGAACAAAAAGACATTTATGATACGATAATGCATTGTGTCGATAACAACGTTGGAGAAATTTTCTTTTTGGATGCGCCAGGAGGTACTGGTAAAACGTTTGTGATAAAACTGATTCTGGCATCAATTCGATCAAAAAATGATATAGCGTTAGCAATTGCGTCGTCCGGAATAGCCGGAACGTTGCTGCCTGGTGGAAGAACTGCTCATTCCGCTTTGAAATTGCCTATGAATTTGCATTCTACAGAAACTCCCACGTGCAATATTTCCAAATCATCTGGAATGGGTAAAGTATTGCAGCAATGCAAACTTATTATTTGGGACGAGTGCACAATGGCACACAAAAAATCGCTCGAGGCTCTGGATCAATGTTTGAAAGATTTGCGAGGGAATTCGAAACCCTTTGGCAGCACATTAATATTGCTTGCGGGAGATTTCAGGCAAACATTACCTATAATACCTAGATCAACCCCTGCAGACGAAATGAATGCTTGCCTGAAAAATTCTAATTTATGGGCACACGTAAAAACATTAAAATTAACTACACATATGCGTGTCCGATTGCAAAACGATGACTCTGGTCAAACATTTTCAGATCAATTGCTGGCAATTGGAAACGGAAAGCTCCCAGTAGACTCAATTTCAGGACGTATACAACTACCTGCTGAATTCTGTAATTTAGTGACGTCCAAAAATGAATTGATTGAAAAAGTATTTCCGAATATTCTAAACAATTATAAAAATAATAAATGGCTAAGTGAAAGAGCGATTCTTGCACCCAAAAATATAGACGTCCACGAAATCAACAATATTGTTTTGACCAAGATTCGAGACCAGGCAGTCCTTTACAGGCGGTTAATGAGGCGGTTAATTATCCATCTGAATTTTTAAATTCCGTGGATCTTTCAGGGTTTCCACCACACGTGCTACAACTAAAAATAGGCGTACCAATAATACTGTTAAGAAATATCAACTCACCAAAGTTTTGCAATGGCACGCGACTTGCCGTAAAAAAAACAAAACAATGGAAAACGTAATAGAGGCCACAATCTTGACAGGGCCTTTTGAGGGTGAGGCTGTTCTTATTCCTCGCATTCCCATGATTCCAACGGATCTGCCTTTTCAATTTAAAAGATTGCAATTCCCAATTCGATTGGCATTTGCAATCACCATCAACAAAGCTCAAGGTCAATCATTAGAAAAATGTGGTATAGATCTTAATACTGATTGTTTTTCCCATGGACAATTGTACGTTGCATGTTCGAGGGTCGGTAAACCGACAATCTATTGATATGCACCGACAATTGGACAACGAAGAATGTTGTATATTCGCAAGTTTTACGCAGTTAATTTGTATTGTATCTATCTATCTATCTATATAAAAACGAGTTGTGTGTATGCATGTTTGTTTGTTTGTAAAAAGAGCGTTTGCATATGACGTCATTATTAGTACATAAGGCTTTGTATATGCACAGACAATGGGAAAGCCAAGAATGTTGTATATTCGCAAGTTTTACGTAGTTCAAAACAAATATATAAATCTATCTATATTCATAGGTGGTACACAGGGACACAACTACAATGGCGCGTAACAACTTACGCGCCCGGGGGGGGGGCTTGGGGGGGCGTGAAGCGCCACCCCAACAGCTAGTTTGGAATAACAATCGGATGTTATCCCAGCCTCTTTATTATAACGATCGTTATTCAGGACAAAGAATAATCTATTCATTTAAAGTCTAAATTATCATTGAACTTGGCTGCTGGTACATCAGAACTTCCAAGCAAACTCATGTGCAACCCCAGTCACATTTAAACATTACTACCAGTAGAATCTCATGAGTCAGCAACCAGCTGAAAAATAACTTTAATTTGAACTAGGTGTTGCTAAATAAGTTCACTTTTATTTGAGCTACGTTGCAAACCACTCAAATGAGGCTTCCGTGAGGTATTTTGAGCCAAGCTAGGTACAATTTTAGCTTGTCTTACTATATGTGAAGGATGTTTCTTACCTCAAAAGTTACAATTGCTATACTTTAAGCTATAAATTAAAAGAATGTAAGCTACATATTGTTATACTTGCAGCTATAAATTGGAACATTTGGAGGCTACATGCGTGTAAGTTTTATTATCCCTCCTCGAGAATTCTCTGAAGTTTGCACTCGTTTTCCCGATAACTCCCCAAATTTTCAAGATTTGCCCAGAATTTAAAAACTTAGAATAGAATCACTGGCGTGAGGGGTCATTCACGAATTTGCGGGTCCAGCTTCATTATAATGCTAATAATCCAGTTTCGTACATTGTTATATAGTCATGCTGAAATTGCGTTTTTTTTGTGTGCCAAGTACTGTTAGGAAATATCGCTCAAATACTTTTTTTGATCAGTAGTGAACATCTGCGGTACTCATCTTTTGCCAACGTTTTTCGGGCTGCTATTCTTCGAGCAAACTGTAATCGAGGTGCTCCTTTAACATTACTGAAGTATCAGTAACTTCTTTTACCTTCATACCCTGACATTTCAAGACAGTTGCATGTAATTTTTCGATTAGTTTCGTTATGGCTCATCTTTTGAACGTCTTCACGTTCACATTCGAAATTATTTAACGTCTTTCTTTATTTTCAATTCAACCTTTTTTCATGTTTTTTTTTTCTAAGATGAACTGTAGCTGATTCAAATAACCGCCTCTATGGCTTGCAGTTTTTCACTCTATTCATAGCGGTACCCCCCTCCACAGAAAACAACAATATTTTATTTCAACTACCATGTATATATGCGGCCGAGAAGCTTTTATATTGGCTGAATAAACACATCTTCTTGAGCTTAAACCAAACTTGCCCTCAAAATTATATGACCACCTCTCCAGGGAATTCATGCTACGTATCTGATAGCTCAAATAGATCGTACGGATAGTTTAAATTTTTGTCCCCCCCCCCCGCTATTAGATTTTAGTTTACGAGTTTCAGATTGAATTTCTAAGATTGAAACTATTAAGATTGAACCCTTCATTTGATGTCATCTACTTGAACAATAAATGCCATCTTGTGGATTTGCACAGTATTGTATGGTTGAATATTAAAATGTATGCTTAATTTAACGTTTATCTACTAGCCTATCATACTTTGAAAGTTAGAGAACCTTTTTCTTTAGCTTTGCTTTATTATGTATATATATATTCTCCAATAACGTTCATCTATGTTAAATTTGCAATTGAACCAAGTAATGACAGAAGGGTATTTCTATCCACAGGAATTCGGTAAGATATTTCTTGACAAGGTTGTTTCTTTGCATTATCCAAAGATTAAAATTATTGACGATGTTCTTTTTGACATCTTCCAGCTTGATTTTGCCACTACAGAATATATTCCTTTTTTTAAAGTGGTATATATTATGTATAATTTGGCAAACGAACATATTTTTTTTTGTATTCATGATGTAAAATTTTTTTACACCCTCAGTTAAATCCGACAAGAAATGTTCAGCTGTCAATGCACACGGAACTCCGATATGCCTCCAACTTATTCTGTTTCCAAGGACTTGCGTCTCAATTTTACTTTCTCTCGGTTAATTTAAATTTTGGCTCCTCGGTTGTTTTTAATCTCAAGCTCAGCGTAATATGAATTCAACAACAGTAATAACACCAAATATAGCATTTTTGGGTGTTTTATTCTACATAAAATACGTTAAATAAATTACAAAATAGATAACGAGAGAGCATACAAAATAACTACAGTTTCCAAGTTCCTTGAATCGGCAAACATCAAATCCTTCTTTGTTTCAGTATAGTTGTCACAGTGTAGAGTCGTATCTAGTTTTTTTCCTGGGGGGGGGGGGCAAAAGCATTTTTTCTGGAGGGGGGTTTTTTATCTACGTATGTAAGCACATTATCTACAAAGTTTCTCCTAGCTTTTCTTTTTTTTTTCGCGAGGACACATTTAGTTTTGGAAGAGCCACAGTGGCCCGGTTCTATTTTGGTCTTTTTTCGTCCGCCAATAATTTAAAAAAGGTTAATTCTGAAATTTATATTATTATGTAAGCCATTTTTGGTCAGATTTGTAGCTGGGGGCTTAGGTTATTATTTCTAGCTGTGATTGAAACTTTTACACAAAAACACACGAATATATATATATATATATATATATATATATATATATATATATATATATATATATATATATATATATATATATATATATATATATATATATATATATATATATATATATTGAAATCTCAAGGTTCGGTGGATCTTGGCAATAACGAGCTTAATAGGCAAATTGAATCCGTTAATTAGAGAATATCGTAGCCTGATTGATGCCAGGGATTAAACATATCCATGTTTAAAGTCTTGGTGTTCATTAGGAGAAGCGGGGGGCATTTTCTAATTTCCTAGCCGTAGTTTTGTTTGAACGTTATATAAATTCATTTCGCGTTGTTTTGCACTTCTTATGTTTTATTTTTGTTCGTGTGTTTTTGTGTATTTTCTTTCTTCCTTTAGTTACTCCTCAATAACAACATTTTATGTGTGTAAAGAGGATAAAAATAAATTATTATTATTTTTTGTGTCCGTTTCTAGCACCAAACAATAGCTCTGATTTACAAGATTTGGGACAAAGGACAAAAATATTAAGGACAAAGTGAAAGCTTATACCAAGTTTTGTAAATCAGCCTTAATATTTCCTTGTAGGAAATGATTTTGCCAGTTCGCAATTTGTATGCCATCTCCAGCCTTTTCGGGTTTAAAGTAAGGCCAAACAAACCAACTACTTCAGTAGAAAATCCGGTGATAACCACAAATCAACCAGGATCCATCCTACCGGTCAGGTCTTATAATATTAAATTACTAGAAGGTCACCTTAACGATTATCAACGAAATGTATATGGCTTTTGAGGCCAGGATCTGCTTTGTTGGGTTAGTTTATCTACTAACCTATCAAACTTTGAAAGTTAGGTTAAACAAGGTTGGTTCTTTGCATTATCCAAAGATTAAAATTATTGACGAAATTCTCAATTTTTGACATCTTCCAGCTTGATTTTGCGACTACAGAATTTTAAAGTGGTATACATTACATATAATTTGGCAAACGAACATATTAGTTTTTTTTGTATTCCTGATGTAAAATTGTTTTACACCCTCAGTTAAATCCGTCAAGAAATGTTCAGCTGTCAATAATACACAGGGAACTTCGATATGCCTCCAACCTATTCTGTTTCCAAGGACTTGCGTGTCAATTTTACTTTCTCTCGGTTAATTTAAATTTTGGCTCCTCTCAGTTGGTTTTAATCTCAAGCTCAGCGTAATATGAATTCAACAACAATAATAACACCAAATATAGCATTGTTGGGTATTTTATTGTAGATAAAATACGTTAAATAAATTACAAAATAGATAGCGAAAGAGCATACAAAATAACTACAGTTTCCAAGTTCCTTGAATCGGCAAACATCAAATCCTTCTTTGTTTCAGTATAGTTGTCACAGTTTAGAGTCGTATCTAGTTTTTTCCGGGGGGAGGGCAAAAGCATTTTTCTGGAGGGGGGGACAAAAAAACTTTGAAAAGTGCATTAATTTCTTACGAGTCAGATAAACATTTCGGGAGGGAGGGATTCAAACCCCTTAACCCCTCTCCCTGAATACAGCCTTGTCATAGTTACAAGTGAGGTATAAGAGAGGCTTGTTAGCTGACTACTGTTATCACTTATAACTAAAACATCAGCGTTTTGGTATAGCACCAGCATTAATTATTATATCGATGTTCTGATTTCTGTTTAAATGCCGTTGGAAGAAGATCTTTATTTATTTAAAAAATATTAAACCTTCTTTTTTGTTTTAATAACGCTGTATATTATGAAGCGTTGACTCCACGGAAATAACTATCATTCTTTTGAATATTTCTTGTCAGGTTTCAGTCTTCCAGTTTATCACACTTACGACAACTGTAACGAACTTGTTAAAACTCTGATGCTATTGCTGGTCCTTTATTTGGAAATTCTTTGTTTCCTGAAGACTCTATAATTTTTGGGTGGAAAACCTTTTTTAAGTATTATACTCTTCAAAATTTACATTTCACTTTGTTCTTATGTTGTAATATCGCCTTTATTCTTTGAGTGTTTATAGACTTTTAAACACTCGCCGGTAAAGTTTCTTTCTTGTCCAATTGGACACTTTTTTCTAAGAATTCTGTCATTTTTGTCAGGGAATACGCACAGCCAGACACGTCTACACAAGTATTCTGGATCACGAATACGCCATGGCGGACATCTTCTATTTTCAGGGGTGGCTAATGCCAATACTTCATCATCAATTTTGAAGTCGGCTGGTCCAAGCCACAATGAACACGTTCCATTGCCCCGTATCTGGCTTGAAACACTGAACCGGGTGTAACCCTGAGTCGCCTTTACTAGTGGGTCACCCCTACAGGTTAATTTGGCTAGCGGAGAGCTGGTTGACGAGGGGGATTTGGAACACGCATCTTGCCATTCGAGGAACCACCATGGAAACTGAGTTCGAGAATCCTCTGCTTCCTGAAAAAAAAAATCTGGCTTTGAGCAGTTTTGGCCGTAGTGTCCGTCCCTTCTTTTGTTTAAATATTTGTCGTGTATTTGGACTCTTGACGATAAATAAAATAAGAACAGTTCATAAAACAGGTTGATTCAGTCCATAAAACAAACCCCAGTGAAAATTGAAAAAGGTCAGGTCTTATAATATTAAATTACTAGAGCGCAAGTGTCCTCAACATGTGATAATTTCCAAAATAGAAAGGAGAACTTCCCTTTCACCATGTTTATTAATCCCATTTGACACTAAGGGTGCTAAAATTAGGTTTTGTGGAGTTACCGTTCTAACATAGGAAGTTCACACTCGCCTATTTATCTCTGGCTATCGAATTCGGGTATATTTATTCAATTATCGCTGCTTCACAGGCAGGAATTTTCTTGAAGGTCACCTTAACGATTATCAACGAAATATATATGGCTTTTGAGGCCAGGATCTGCTCGGCTTGTCTCGAATTCAGGTCTAGTTGTGATTTAAGCCTTAATCCAAGGTTATCCCTGAAATCAAGCATCTTTTTGTTACAGTATTATGGAAGAAATTGGCCTATATTGTTTTATGTTGCTAAAAATGCTTTTAAGTATTACGGAGCAAGACATGTCCCTTTCCTCAAAACCGAACATGGATTTTATGTAGATATGCTGTAATCATATGGTAAAAGTCTTTAATTTAGTGAAATTTCTAGAAATTTAATTAAATAACTAATTTTATCATATCTCTGTCACCTATACACGGAATGTTTGCGTCAAAGCACCTCGGTATTGCGAACAGGTGTGTTTTTTTGGTTTTGCTTCCAGTGATGGGTTTATTCAGACGTCATAGTTAATTCTTGATTTAAGAAAGTAAAAAGGCAAGCAGAACAAATAGATAGTCTATAATCAAATAATCAATTGTTCCTTTCATTCAGTAAATTTGCGTACCCGAGCGGTTTCTCTTAGGTACTTTTTTATCTACGTATGTGAGCACATTATCTACAAAGTTTCTCCTAGCTTTCTCTCTTTTTTTCGCGAGGGCACATTTAGTGGTGCCGTGGCCCAGTTTTATTTTGGTCTTTTTTTGTCCGAATCTGATTTAAAAATTTTAATTTTGAAGTTCATATTATTATATAAACTATTTTAAGGCAGATCTGTAGCTGGAGGTTTAGGTTGTTATTTCTACCTGTGATTGAAACTTTTAGCTGAGACAATAACCTTTCTAGAAAAATTTAGAAAAGGGGGTTCTTCGGGGAATTTACATTGCAAAAAAGTACAATATGTTTTTTTCAGCCAAATGAATCGTGTATTTTCTCGAATATACTATTTCAAACACTATAGAACCAAGTAACCTTAGCTAATACAGCACTTTAAATATATGTATGCTAAATATGTATCATCTGACCAAGATCGGTTGTAAGTACAACTAATCACTTAATATTTGGTAGTTTAATTAAAGGAAGAAAGACAACTTCAGAATAAGTAAATTTGACACTTTTAAAGCCAGATGGTTTTTTTACTCACCGCATTGTTGCTGAAAGCTAAATTTGCTATATTTGTGTCTTGTATTGCTGGCATAGGTGAAGCTTCATCTCGGACCGGTAGGATGGATCCTGGTTGATTTGTGGTTATCACCGGATTTTCTACTGAAGTAGTTGGTTTGTTTGGCCTTACTTTAAACCCGAAAAGGCTGGAGATGGCATACAAATAGCGAACTGGCAAAATCATTTCCTACAAGGAAATATTAAGAATGAAGCTCCGTATTTGCATTAAAACTGATTTACAAAACTTGGTATAAGCTTTCACTTTGTCTATAATATTTTTGTCCTGTGTCCCAAATCTTGTAAAGCAGAGCTATTGTTTGGTGCTAGAAACGGACACAAAAAATAATAGTACTTTATTTTTATCCTCTTTACACACATAAGATGTTGCTATTGAGGAGTAACTAAAGGAAGAAAGAAAATACACAAAAACACACGAACAAAAATAAAACATAAGAAGTACAAAACAACGCAAAATGAATTTATATAACGTTCAAACAAAACTACGGCTAAGAAATTGTAAAATGCGATACAACCACTACCGATGCGATACAACGATACAACCACTACCGAGGCAGATATGACGTACGCGTGCTTTTCGAATGTATTCTTATATATGTTGTCACTGACATGATTTTTTTTCAATTAAGCCCTTTTAATGAATTTTCCCAAACTTCTGACCTATATAGATTTTTTAGGCCAGAAAATCCCAGGATACAAATTTTCCTGAAAAATATGGAGCCGTTTTCGAGGAAAACTAGTGGAAGGATTGCATTAAAAAAAAAAGAACGACAATTTTTGATATTTGTGATATTTGTTTACGCTTAAAGCTATTGACGCATAACGTTTGTATTTATAATTTAATAAAAATGTGTGTCCCCAGCGTGCAACTTATAAATTTTCTTCTCAAATAAGACGGATGATAAGAAATTTTGATTAAGAAAGCATTAAAAAAATCGTGATTTTTGTATTTTTGTGATATTAGCAATCAATAAAAACCTTTGAATGGGTACTCAAGTGAAAGTAACGCTAGCCTACCCTTCATTTGCCATAAAAAGGTATGGTTCGGTACAACAGACTTAATAAAAGAAACAATGGTGAGTGGTTTTTGGCATGTCTAAGTTCGGATATCCATTTTTTAAGTATGGCGTGAAGCTCGTCATGTGAATAATGGTCAGTGGTTTGTGACGTGTTTATTCATTTCGTTTTAAAAATCGAGAGGGTGCCCACTTTCCGCCACCCGGTGTACATCTCAGAACTTCACGTGTGTTGCACTATCCCGCCATGCTTAGCGCAGTTTCTTCCACGCTTGGCACGCGCCAGCCGGTCTACGTGATTTTTGAAAGTGAATGCCCCCTCGATAAAATTAATTCCATTATGCGCCTTATTATGTGCTTTTTCCAAATATTGTGGTTGATTTCCTGCCAATACACCCCACCCCCTTGTTTTTCTCAGATATGGCCCTATGTAATCAACCAAAAGGAGACACTAAAACAATGAAATTCTTACTTTATAGCTTATAACATGCAAGATTTTTCTATTAATCAGAATATCATGTTTCCTTCCATTGTTATCCACTTATAAATCGTTTTGAATAGTATTTGGCATATATATATATATATATATATATATATATATATATATATATATATATATATATATATATATATATATATATATATATACATATATATATATATATATATATATATATACATATATATATATATATACATATATATATATATACATATATATATATATATATATATATATATATATATATATATATATATATATATATATATATATATATATATATATATATATATATATATATATATATATATATACGTAGTACCGGGATATAATATTTATAGCCATAAAAATTTTTTATCACTCAGGAAAAGCTAGATTTCCGTGAGTCGAGAATGCAGAAACCCGTTATGACAAAGAACCCATGCCGTACCACGAGATTCAATTAGCGATGAAGCATGTTTCCTTCAGAAGGCCCCCCCCCAGCTGTAATTTTACCGTTATGTTTGAAACTGACACCGATACTTGTCTATTAAACGAAACACGCCCAAGAAGTGAAGCTAGGTTAATTCCAATGGAATATATCAAAGCATGATGATAATATAATGCTGTAGAAACAAAACTATGGAAACTGCGACAAAATATTATGGACAGTAGGCCGCGCAGAACGCGTTTTATTAAATATCAAACATAAACTAACCCCTAACCATCTATATATGTTTAACATTTAATTAAAATGTACATACATTGTACGCTTTCTCACTCAAAATGAGCAAATCATAACCGATGCCAGAGATGAAACCGGTTTCTGTCAGATCTTACACAGTGTAATTTTTGAATGTGTTTCGTTTAGCAGATGTTAATTTGTTTAATCCTGACACCGGTAAAAAGATGACTTTTCAGATTTTTTTTTACTTGTAGTGTTGTACTTGGCCAATTGTCTTGTCATAGTAACTTAGAATTTCTACTCTTAATTTTGTCTCAGTTTTTGCAAATACTTAACTTGACAAAAAGCGTGCAACATGTTCTCAATGAAAAAAAGTTTTGGTAAAATTCTAGTTAATTGACTTCTTGCTATCTCAGAAAGGGTTTAGGTTAGGAAAATGAAACTTTCAGGGATGAATCTACAGACTAAAGTATGTCCCGGGAAGGTATTTTGAAGTAACTACCTCCACTCCTTCTCCCTCTAGAGGGCCCTGACCTTTGATGACCTTTAAAAATATGCGTGTTATATAAATGAAACCTTGCAAAATAGATCTTCTCCTTAATTGAAGTACAAAAAAAATGTTTTCAGCTTCATAACTTTGCTCAATTCCATTTTATAAGGTTTTAAAGATATGCAAATACATTTCCTAAATCTTGAAAAAAACAACAAAAACACATTGATATGGCTCAGGATTCTACTCAAATAACAGGAATTGTATTTTCAGAACTAAAGGCAGAGAAAAAGTAATTGGTAACTGAAAATTAAGGTAAAATGTTTTGTCAAAATTTCAATAGGTATAGACCTGTCTTGTAGGCAAATTTCAGGGTCCTCTAGAGGGAGAAGGATTGGAGGTGATTACTCTAAAATACCTTCCCGGGACATACTTTAGCGTGTAGACCCATCCCTGAAAGTTTCATTTTCATAACTTAACCCCTTTCCGAGATAGCCAAACGTCAATTAACTAGAATTTTACCAAAGTTTTACCTAGAAGTTTCCTTTCCCTTGACTAAAAGTACATTTTCATCTATCCTTAGTAATTAGCACCTAGTTTTAGTCATTGTCATCGATAAGTCAATATCTTAAAAGCAACTGAACCCATTTTCTTTGGCCTTTCGATAATTATATTTCAAGAAGCTCATACATTAGCTGCCCAATAGGAAAGCACGCCTTTTGAACGTTACCTTGTATTAGGAATCCTCTACCCGGGTGATTTTGTAGTAAAGGTTGTCTTGTATTTAATAGAAGGTGAAAATCAAGGTTGAAAAAAATGCGGGTTTTCGTTGTTCCGTTTTGTTTATTTTGTTGTTTCCTATCGTCTGTATACAAAGGAGTAACACGGAAGGTACAGGAAATGATTGGTGAAAGTCGGACCAGTAGCGTTAATGCGTGCTTGTACTACAAGTATTATAGGATCAAGTATTATTTTAGATTTTATTGAAGCAGAAATTATCCTATATACATTGTTAAACTCGAAATAAAACTGTCAAATTAAATTAATGATACCCAGTTTCAATTCTGTTGACTTTCAGTTAACGACAAAAACTACAACCGCAGATGATTTGTTGCTTAGTTTTTACCTGTAAACGTAATAATTAACCGACGACGACAATAAGCAGAATACACATACCTTTCTATGGTTATACACAGGTCCGACAAGGATAGGAGGGTGGTTGGCAAAACATGAAAATTGTTTTTAGGCTTCTGTTTTTCTGGCTATTCTTTGGGCCAGCTTTCCCTTAGCCCCTCTCACCCTGTTTGCAGGTGTATATCTTTTTACTAACTGGATTTTCCAGCATTATTTAAAAAAAAAACATGAGAAAAGCAAGTTTTTTCAACTGAAAGTATGGAGCAACATTACAACTTAAAACGAACGGAAATTATTCCGTATGTGAAAGGGGCCGTTCCCTCCTCAAAGCCCAGCTCCTTACGCTACTCTTTCTCAAAACTCTACTTTATAAAACAATAAAAAAAACTTTAGCGTAAAGAGCGGTGCTTTGAGGAGGGGACAAACCCCTGCTTATCCGAAATAATTTCTGTTCGTTTTAAGTTTTAATGTCGCTCCTTACTTTCAGCTAAAAAAAAACTTGTTTTCTTATTTAATATAGACCCAACCTAACTTAGCCAAACCTTGCTTTTTTTTTATCGTAGAAGTATGAGTGGTCAGTTATCCTTGTTTCTAAACTATCACCTTGTTTCTGGTATTGACTCTAGTTGAGTCTTGAGTTGAATGGGTAGTTGGGATTATTTAATTGGGCTTGGTTGCGGCAGTCGATTTGTTTCCAAACGAGTTTTATTTTTGAATAGAATCAACATACCTCTTAAAATCAGGAAAAAATCATAAATTTCTTTGGTAAATGAATACCAGATAATGTGGAGAGTGTATTATGAGAGGGGAGAATGTAAACAGAAAAGAGGTATCTAAGAATATTAGTGGCAACAATGGCATTAAGTAATAAAACTAAAATACAGTGTTTTACCTATTTTGTTAAATGCTTCGAACACTTCAGACATTAAGAAGCTTTTATTTGTGGTATGGAAGGGAAGGAGTGAGGAACATTATGCCAAAACACATATCGTCTGTAGTCTAGCGTAAATTAACACGCCCGTGAAAAAATATAAGTAGGAAACGGCACTTGTGAAAACCGTAAACGATGCACACATTAAAAGTAAAGTTCAATTTTGACGGCATTTAAGAATAGCCGGTAGCCCAGTTTGGGTTTCAAGCCGTATTTTATCCTTAGTATGGCAGAATAGTCAGATGACAATATACTGTCCATCCTTCCTCTTTAAACATCATTGACTATCGTTACACCCGGCCTTGCCAGCTGCCAAACAATTTTATTTAGCGAAATTTTATATAAGCTTAATTGCTAATGAAAGGTAATCAATCATAAGGGAAAATCGCCTCCTTTTCGAAATGAAAGCACTAGCATGGTCACATATAATGGCGTTCTGGTTCTGCTATAAAAGAGCAATCTTCCGCAGCTGAAATTCATTCTGGCTGAGGCTGAAATGGATATTTGGTGGCCAAAGGTAATCTCGAGACTGACTTTCGATGGGCACAAAACGCCTCAAACCTCCCACGTTTTTTGGAGCTCCCTCAAGTCCATAATGTCTACAAGAAATCTGAGAACCATTGGTAAATTCAAGAAATCCATTGTGAAAGAGACTTATTCATCAGTTGTTTTGTTAGAAAGTATCCTTATAAAGTGGACGGAGGTAAATGGGGATCGTCTAGAGTATCTACTCTAACTGAAATAGATAACCCTGTCATTCTTAAAATTTGATGACATAGAATGAATTTCGGACTTAGAAAAATTCAATTCTGACATCAAACACAGGAATTAATTGTATTGTCAATTCAGGAATATGTTTGTCTTTCAATTTTTGTACATGTTGTACATGTGTAGAAGTATATTTCAACCGCAATTTCTGTTGCAAATTATGCTTCATTTTAAACAACTTTCATTCAGTTTGCTATGAAGGGTCTAGATTTTGTAGGGTGTGTTATTTGGAAGCGTCAAGCCATCCCTATTTTTTTTTATCTTTTTCTCAATATTAAGATCCCTAGACACAAATAATATGGTAAATAGCACGTCTTTTTAATTGGAAAATTAAGGGGGGTCGTTTAAGTCTTCAATCGTTTAAGTCTACCTTCGATTTTGACACATACTAACATGCACCACCAGGACTGTAGCTAGGTTTGCCAGCGCCCGGGGATAATGCCAGTTAGCAAATTAAATTAAAAAAAAACTAGTTTTTTTTTAACTGAAAGTAAGGAGCGACATTAAAACTTAAAACGAACAGAAATTACTCCGTATATGAAATGGGTTGTCCCCTCCTCAACGCCTCGCTCTTTACGCTAAAGTTTTTAATTGTTTTAAAAAGTAGAATTGTGGCAAAGAGTCAAACTTTAGCGTAAAGAGCGAGGGATTGCGGAGGGGATGACCCATTTCATATACGGAGTCATTTCATGTTCGTTTTAAGTTTTAATGTCGCTCCTTACTTTCAGTTTAAAAAACTAGTTTTTTTTATATTTGATTTCTGAACGTTTTTCAATTAATGCATGTTTGATTTTGGCTCTCCGCACATTAAAATGAAATTTGTATATTAATTCTTTTTTTTGGCTAAATGGCTTTCTCTTAGTTTTGATCAGGCGATTTTGAGAAATAAGGGGTGCGGAAGGAGGCCTAGTTACCCTCCAATTTTTTGGTTACTTAAAAAGGCAACTAGAGCTTTTAATTTTTAACGAACGTTTTTATTAGTGAAAATTGTACGTAACTTAAGAATTAACTTACATAACCAACTTTTATATTCTTATTTTTGTATTATGTATATGAGGGGGTTTGTCCCCTCGTTAATACCTCGCTCTTTACACTAAATCTTAAGTTTTGTACCAATTCTTTAAGAATGACCCATGAATCAGAAAGGCCGTAGAATAAATAGTTGAAATTACTAAAAACACTTTAGCATAAAGAACGAGGTATTTATCTCCTCCTAAATATCTCGCTCTTTATACTAAAGTATTTTTTGTAGAACCCCCTCATATGCGTAATAATATCTGTTCGTTTTAAGTTTTAATGCTACTCCTTACTTTCAATTGAAAAAACTTTTTCATGTTTATTTTTCATTGTTTTTTTTTTATAGTAATGCTAGAAAATCCCGCGCCCTTTTCATTAAATTTCTCTTCCCCCTTGACATATTCCTCCAAGGAAAGATCCTCCCAAATAGCCCCCTCCCCTCAACCCCACCTCCAAACCAAAAAATCCCCCTGAAACCTCCGTACAATTCCCAATAACCATTACTGTATGTAAACACCGGTCAAAGTTTGTAAATTGCAGCCCCTCCCCCAGGGACCGTGGGGGAGTAAGCCATCCCCAAAGACATAGTTATTGTGATTTTCGACTATGCGGAACAAAATGGCCATCTCAAAATTTTGATCCGTTGACTTTGAGAAAAAAATGAGCGTGGGAGGGGGCCTAGGTGCCCTCCAATTTTTTTGGTCACTTAAAAAGTGCACTAGAACTTTTCACTTCCATTAGAATGAGCCCTCTTGCGACGTTCTAGGACCACTTGGTCGATACGATGACCCCTGAAAAAAAAGAACACGCACCCGTGATCACCTGTCTTCTGGCAAAAATACAAAATTCCACATTTCTGTAGATAGGGGCTTGAAATTTTTGCTATAGGATTCTCTGATACGCTAAATGCGATGGTGTGATTTTCGTTAAGATTCTATGACTTTTAGGGGGTGCTATTTTCCAAAATAAGGCAAATTTTCTCAGGCTCGTAACTTTTGATGACAAAGACTAAATTTGATGAAACTTAATATACTTAAAATCAGCATGAAAATTTAATTCTTTTGATGTATCTTTTAGCATCGAAATTCTGTTTTTAGAGTTTCGTTTACTATTGAGCCGGGTCGCTCCTTAATACAATTCGTTATCACGGACTGTTTGATTCAGGGTGTTGCCACTGCCAGCCTCTTACTTGGTTTTGACCTATCTCCAAAGCAATTCAACAAAATAAGATATGTTTTTAAGCTGTGTAAATTAGAAGGATGGTTCACCACTCCTGAACTGTGCCAACGCCTCGCTCGGTTTTGTATGATCCCTGAAATTATTAAGAAATAAAAAAATTACTTTGTTGTTATTAAGGGTCATTCTAACGTACATTTTTCCATTTCTCTTTTATATACAAATCTATACAAACAATGAATACATTGTAAACGTGCCTCAGCTCAGCAAGGTACCCATAACATGGGTCGTTGAATTCAACTCTTTAATGATTTTATATGAACTAAACGAAGAAACAAATACCCTGTTTACTTCTACTATAGGAAACAAAGTAGGCTCTTATTCTTTGCTAAAAAACAACGCTTGACAGCGTTGCTACAGATTTTTGGAGAGTATCAATTTTTCGGCCAGAAAGTGTCTTTCCTTACCATTTAAAAACCCAAAAAGGTTTCACTTAAACTTTACATTCGAATGATGTGTTGTGTAGAAAATAAAAGAAATTATAAATAGAATCGAAAAAATAATGATATTTTGAGTTGACATGGACCCCAAGACTCCCGCCCTCGTTTATGTGTTCGTAAGACAGTTCTGGATTTGATAAGTTAGGTTAATGCGTATTTTCAAAAGGGTTATGAACCGGAAGGCCTCGCTTTGTTTGGCAGCTCAGGCTTTCGGCTCTTGTAAAGGGACCTGAAGATTTTTATTGAGCCTTTGTTCTATCAAAGCCCACCTAAGCATGACTACAGTTGGGAACGTTGTTGTATTTTACAGATTGTTCACTGCCATAAAAATTAAATAAAATCCTACATTTTTTGTGTATTTTTCTTTCATTATAATTTATTCAACACTTGATGAATTTTATTGTGGAAATAGGCTATTTGTAATACATGCCTTTATAATTCACTCTTATCTCAATTATTATATTTATTTCTTTTTTAACAGAGGAGCAAGCGAAAGCACGAGAAGGGATGGCATATGTTGAGCGCACCTCTCAAAAATGCATGGAGTATCCGTGCCTTTTGTGCGGACTTATATTTAACGACAAATCGAAATTAATTCGCCATAATCAAAGGAAAATGTTATGTACAGCCCCCAAGGGTGAATTTCATTGTTCAGAATGTGGCGAGATTTATAAAAAGCGTGCTGATTGGAGGCAGCATGTCATAGACAAGCACACAGAGTCACTGGGTACGTGTTTTCTTACTTGTGTAGCTAATTTTTTGTTTTGCTTTATGTGTTGCTATTTTTAGTTCTTCTTAATTTTATTTGACGAAACTTGATATGACACCTTTTTGGGAGTTCAGAAGAAAAAATTGAATGTTGTATTATTTCGGTATCTGTCTAGTCACTTCTTGCGTTATTGTTCTTTGAAATTCTACATTTAAAAACTACGTTTGCTTGTAGTATCAATTAATTTTCTGCGGGTTATTTCCACTTTTATGATTATTCCCAGGATTAGTTAAGAAAGTACAACCATTTAATGCAATAAAATTATTCTCTACTTTTGATAACAGATTGAACTGCATTTTGCTAGTGGTGTACCATCAGTATTTTCAAAAGAATGTTTTGTTTCTTATTTCGAAAAGCTTCCGTGGTGTTTATGCATACCATTATCCCTAAATGATCGAACCCTTGATTTTGAGGAGGAGTTGAAATCCCTAGGCCATACCCTATACGTCATGCTATTTCTAACCGCAGAGAGGAATGGAGAATTTCTCAAGAATTCGGTGGAGGTTTTGGAAAATATTCATACTTTTCTAAGATATTCCCATCCCTTCAGCATCAGATATCAACTTAAGGAAATTTTATTCTGAACCTACATTGTTCTTTCAATTGAATATACAGTGTCGACGTCATTGAATGTACAGTTCTGACAAAAAAAAAAATCTTTAAAAGCGGCTAAAAAATGTAGCTTTACTACATAAAATCAATGTCATTATTCCGCTTTGCCTCTATTATAGTAGGGTCTTATGATAATTGGCAACATTATAGTAATGTATATAGCATTTAAAACTGACTAGTGGTCAGGTCAGCTGCTACAGTGAAGTGTGGGGTTTACTTCGGCCCGCCAATATTACTTTTACTCATATTTAGAGTAGGGGGACAATTCTGTTGTAGAGAAAGGGAATTTGGTGGTTGCTTTAGCGAGAAACCTAGTCGCATTTAAAACTACACAAAAACTGCTTCACAGAGCTTATAAAATCCTGATAGATACTATAGCCAGGGAGTTCCCACAACTTTATTCCAATTGAAAGTTTGTGGAATTTATTAGAAAACTGTCCCGGGGCGATGCCAAGTACATCATGGGTAACTATAGACTCAACTTTCTTCATCTGTCTTGCATAATTTGTGACTAAATAACAAATGACAGTTATGTTATGTTATGTAAGATGAAGTGGTAAAATAATTATTCTTCCAAACGTCACTCATTTTCATAACAATCTATTAATTGATAAATCAAATGCTGAAATTCTTTGGATTATTGATTATATAAAGATTTTATTTTGTCTGTACTGCATGCAGCAGTGAAAACAAAGGATAGTAACAGACAAACCTCGATATAGTAGTCCACGCAATAGCAGTGAGTTAGTAAAGAGCGACGTGTCTTCTTTTGTGTCTTTCTCATGTTTATTATATAATACAAATTATCTTTGAAAGTTGGGGCAGTGTTCACTTGATCACAAGTCCTTATTTCTAATGCTCTTTTTAAGGGTTGAAATCTTTTGGAAGGTAGCCTGCCCCCCTTAACTGCTCCATGGGCCTGCCTTTCCCCAAAGTGGCCTAAAATGAAAATTCCGAGATACATTCTTATTAATCAGAACGGCCAAAAGATCCAAGATATGTTTCTGAAATAGGCGAGGAGGGTGACATAATAAGTAAGGCCCCAGAGGTGAGCCCGTAAATTTACAAATAGCCCGTGTAAAACAGAAGCTTCATTGGCACATTAGTTCAAATCTGGATGTATCCCCTTCTACTTAACTGTATTTGCAAAGTGGATTGTACCTCTTTTGAATTACTGAGAACCTGTGGTCAATGATGCATATCCTCCGTTTCCAACTTCATTTGGTTAAGTTGATTTATCCCCTATCACCAACCTACTTTGGTCAGCCATGCAAATCCTCCGTGTCCAAACCCCCTGGCTCAACACTGAGGACCCCGCCACTTTTCAGCCCTGTCCGCGCTCTGTGTCAGACCCACTATGGTCAACAGCACGTATGCTACGCCTCATTGTTATCAGTCATACAAGAATTTTCAATCTGTATCACTGGAGGGCCCAATCTCAGGCCCTTCCCCCTTCAAACAATTTTTTAATATAAGAATGTTTTAATTCTTTTGACTCACAATCATTAGATCCTTCGATCAATGGAGTGCATGCGCCGTCTCCGACCCCCGTTTGGTAACCAGTAGATACACACCACATCTGACCCTTTTGGTAAGCAGTGCTTATAATCTATTTAGTAAGCAGTGATTATAATTATATAAGGATCAATGGCTCCTCCCCATATTATGTCCATCCTTCGACTCATGACTGCTCAGGGATTCAATAGGAAACGGTCCTTAATGTTTAAATGCTGATTATTTAAATTTGTTAAGATTGCAATAAGACTGCCCTAAAAAGGAAAAAAAAAATGAAACTGGGCAATTACCGTATATATTTCAAAAACGACGAACGTATCACACCTTGTTGAAATCATTCTATGTTTGTCAGTGTGGATGATTAAAGAGCCACAAGTAGTTTGCTTTGGACCCTTGGTTAAGACATCTGGGCTCTGTATTGTTTGAATTAAATGCTAGACTTGATGAAGACGAAATAGTTTTATATAAACTAAATAGGATCATTAATTTAGAAAAAAAATTGTTCATTCCTGTTTGATTTCATATTAAAAGTCCTGATCTGTTACAATTGTATGCTGGGCAAAATTTCACTCAGTCATCCACTGCGACTGTGTTGGAAAGCATTGTTTGAGATTTCCATTGTTTCATCGTCGTTTTCCATGTAATAGGACTTATTTCGTATTTTGAGAACTCAAACATTGCTCTAAAAGTCATTAAATTTTTTTATGCTTTGTTAGGGGTTCACTCAACTTTTCAAAAGGAAAAAGATATCTAATAAAGTGAAATTAAAAGATTTTTGTGGCTAATTGAAAGCTTAGTTACATAAAATTTCAGGCTGAGGAAGTTTCAATCTGAAAATATAAGAAACTTTTTTTAGCTGTGGGCCACCTAGCGATAAAGACAGACAGGATTTTATTCACAGAAGTTTTGAAACATACCAAATGAGTCCTTTCAAGTCAGAAGAAGGAGCAATATAGTACAACGAATTCCTAAGAAAGGGTCAGAGCCATATCAACAATTAATGACGGTATTATAAATAAGCAGTGGGTTTAAAATACGAATATAATTTAGTTATGACAATAAACAATAAACCGAGTGAACTTTTGTTTGGCCCTTGTTGGTTGGCTGACAAGGACGATATAAGTTAATGGCACAAAATATAACATTTTCTTTGAATCCCAATAAAAAACGTTAAAGAAGGAAAGAATGAAATTTTTATTTCTCGTAAAATAACTCTTTCTGTATTTGAAGATTCTCTTTCGCTGAATTTTTCATCTCTTTGTACCAGGTTTGGAATAATTTTCCTCTTCGTATCGAATGTTATCGTACATCTAAGATGCAATTTAGAACTTGTGGGAAGACATAATTTTCTTTAGTTCCTTTGAAAGAAAGAAATTCTTGAGCCGTATTTATATGCTCTTTCAGTGAACGTCAGCCTAAGAGTTGATGAAGGGGGATCTGAAGAAGAGGCCTCTATGCCGCAAGCTGAATCTGCAGATGAAAGAAAAGTGGAGGTTTGGACTTGTTCAGTTTGTCAGGCAATGTTTACTCGATTGTACCATTTGAAACGTCACTGTGATACTGTGCATAAACGTAAGTTACTATATCTGATTAATTTTATGCGCTAATTGATCGCTAATTGACTGTAATATATTATATGGTATGTGCAGATTTATTCTTTGTATTCAACACAGCTTAGATACCAATACAGTTATGAAAACTCCTATCTTGCCCATAAGAAGCTTTTTGTACAGAGCTCTGAACTTGGCGCCTCCTCCGAGCCCGCGCTCCGACGTGTAGATCGTACTGCAACACCATAGGCGGGAACACGATTTTGTTTTATTGTATACAAAGTTTACATACCGATGCCAGTTTCCTGTTACAAATCAGATACCAATACCAGTTTCCTGTGTCCAGCCGCTAGCATTGCTACCGCGCACTCTGTCCTGACACCAGTAATTGCTTTGTAAAATGTTGGAAAAAATATTGGTTTAGAATATGAATACAAGAATATCGGCACCGATAACTATTTCTGAAAAAAAATAAATAAAATTAGTATCTAGAGTTGACAGCCCCAGTAATGAGAATATACTATTTTTAATTTTAAAGTATGTACTAATTGTATGTACTGTTGCATGTATGGGGGGGGGGGAACTTACGAACTCATCTCTCTATGCGAAGTAGGCCTAGTATCATGGTAGATTCAAGTAAAACTAACTTTTTTCGTAAAAGTTATAAAAAGGCTTTTAATATGTATCGACTTCTTTTTCTGCTAGAGTACAAAGGACTTGATCAGCTAAAAGACTTTACGGGTTTGAAAACTTTTTTCATCTCGATCTCATAGAGCAACACCTTTGTTAATATTTGGAAATTATTCTTACGAAAAAGAACAAAGTAAATAAATATACTTGGATCGGATTATTTTACTTCTTTTCTCTGTACCACGTATATATCGCATTGTATTTGGGCATATTTGTCCTGCAAAGATTCAATGTGTTTTTTTTTTTAATATGCTCTTTGGGCCTAGGATGCATGAGGGGGTGGGGGGCGTAGGCTCATAACATTTACGTCTGTGTTGGCTGTTTTGACAATCTTATCCCCTGCCCTTGAAAACAAATCTCGCGTAGATGCCAGTTCCGAGTTTGTCTGTTTTTTAGTATGTTTGTATGTTTAGTTCCAATTGATTATACCTATCTATTATAGTATATCTATCCATCTATATATGGTAAAAATGATAGGATATACGTTAGATTTAGTTAGAAAACGAAAACTATAAACTGAGTCCCGCTGCTTTTTGGAAATTACAACATATTTTTAGAAGATGTTTATATTTTTTCAGAAATTGACTGGACTGGTGTCGACTGGGCTCAGTTTTCTGAAAAAGTGGATCGTCCAGACATGCATGGAACAATGGAATCGGGAATGGCCTATTCATCTGAGGATTCAGTCAACCATGCAACTTCAGGTGAATTTTTGTCCAAACATGGATTTCAGTGCTTCCTTTGTGAAAAAACTTTTTCAAGAAGAGACCATCTGAAGAGGCACAATGATCAATTCCATCCAGGTCCGTATTTTTATATGCTCTAATAATTCATAGGTAGTTAAAGAGAGAAGTTTTTAAATAATTTAAGCTTAATGAAAGAGGAAAATAATGATTACAATCCTAAAAAAACATCGGATTGCACCATGGGAACTTCGTCCGATGAAGAGGCACCTTGTGACTTAGAGAGTGGAAAATGTTATCAAATTTGAAATCACAACGAAAATCACGATGGTCCAATGCCGGGATATTTTGTTTAGGTTTTAAGATGACGGGGGAGGGGAGGGGGTTCAAAACTTCTAGAGTCCAGACGACCCCTCTTCTCCTAGTACGAGAGAGTTATCATTGTATCCAAAGCTTGCAAAATAAAGAAAAGCAGAAGAGAACCAAGTTATGTATATGCATATATGAATGAAAGTGGTAATCCCTACGAGGTTCAAAGACCACATCGCTGAATGTTTTCTTTAAGCCAGAACAAACATACAAATTAAGAAAGAAAAAGTACATAAATAATTAATTAATAATTATAATTAATTATTAATAATTAATAATTTGAAATAATTAATCTCAAATTAATTAATAATTCGTACGAAAAAATTAATAGAAAGCATATACATCTTCTAATGGAGCAGTCTGTAAGCCAAGAATAAAAATGGAAGCGGAGAAAATTTCAAATAGCGCAAAATTGTTGTACTGTAGTAAGTAGATTTCAATTAAAGTTCTAAGTCTCTTTAGATTTGTATTGACATTTTCAGAATGGATGTGTATTCTATTTTTACGCAATGTTTTTATCGATTATAGATCATTTAGTATTATCAGAAAATATTCTAATTTTGCAAAACGAATACAAAGATACCTATTGCGCTGTTCTGGAAAAAGTTTTTTTTTGTCTTTGTCCCAGTGTAAAGCGCAAGCAAAAAATAAGTGTATTAATACATATAACATTTAAGTTTTGTATAAATAACTGAATGATTTTGCTGGGTAGTGCTAGATGGTGTTGACCCTTTTTTTTTGCTCGGATACGAAATTGGAGTTTTTCTTTTATCGTTTTCCCTTACTCTGTGCTGAGACCTTTGTCTATATTATTATACTGATAGAAATAATTGGTATTTTAAAGATGAAAATACTGCTTTGAAGAAGCACATTTGTGACATTTGTGATCATCAAGCAAGAGACGCATGGAGTTTGAAGAAACATAAAAAATCACATTATACCCCAAGCACATCAAAACTGAAGCGATCCTGGCAATGCGAACTCTGTGGTGTCTACGTTTCGAAAAATGTTGACGTCACTGTCCATATGTCAAAACACAGAACTGGTATGTTACTTCTTTTCATTTCTTATTGAGATTATTTCGGGGATGGCTACAATTTATCATCGTCATGTCAACTTTTTTTTTATTTTATTTTTTATAACATGGTCTGAAACTACTTCCATCATCTTCCTTTTTTTTCCTTTTTTTTTATAGTATGGTCTGAAACTACTTCCATCTCCTCTTATGTTGTATCTTAAGGCTCGAAGTGTGAGTGCTGTGGCTAAAAAAATGTTTAGGAAAACTAAAACTCATTTGCCTTTATATTGAAGAATTATTTTGGCTTATTTATCGCATCAAATTGGGCCAACCACAATGTAGTTGGAAAGCACGCTTACTAGCGGATTAAAGAGGTCTATTTAGGTGGACTATAGCGGTGCGAGGGGGGGGGGGTATTTTCTTATTTTTTGAGTGGTAAATGATTACTGAAGAAGATATTCCTTAGCTTTGCTCGTTGATTTCTAATAAAGCACCATGTATATTTTTTTTTCTATTTCTTATGTTCTGTAATGTCTCTTTTTTCCCCTTTTTATGTAAGTTCAAACTGATATTTATTTTTTTTTAAAAGTCCAAGCTACTTCAAGCAGAGTAACAAACTTTGCAATATTGCTAAAACGTGTAAATTTTCAACGTGTTCGTTTTTTCTTTTCTTACGTGTCCTCGTACATGTCTGATGGCTAAATTGTTAATAGCAAACAGGGAAATCACGAATATATACATAATGCAATAAGAACAATATAGATGGCGTCATCAAGCTCAAAAGATCGCTGTCAGATGAAAAATGCCTGAAGTTTTAGATAAACCTGTAAAACATGAAATATGCATAAAATTGAATATTTTGTTGATATTTTATTTTTTGGAAGAACTGAAGAGATTTAATCTGATCAGTTAACCAGTCGACTCAAAGCAACCCAGTTTATGAAAACAGCAGCTTGCATAATTTATGGGAATTTTTTCCTAGGAACAATACTTACTGAGCTGTTGTACTGGAATGCTATAGTAGAGATGAAAAAGAAGAAATAGCTTCCGTTCCATGATGTATTTTAATCCCCAGAGGCTGATAAGCAGAGGAACGGACAATATGCCCCCCCCTCTTCCTCTGAAAACAACCGCTGGCCACTGCTAGTGAAGTGTCCTCGCTGATTTTGTCTCAATTAACTGTAGTCCATCCCTACTGACGATTTACGCTTGCAGCATCACCGCAAAGACAATAGATAAAGGCATCAACCCTTTGGTCTTGTGACTAGAAAAGGAAAAGAAATATAAAAACGTTGTGGGTATAATTATAAAGTCAGAAGTATCTGAGTAACCCTGCATCGTTTGCTGATGTCGTTGAGGGACTATTCAGCATAGATAATAAGCATTGGGTCTTACTACTGATTTGAGTTACCTCATAGAGTTATTGTAACTTGTCTGTTTATGAGATGTGTATATCTTAAAATGTGTTTTTTCTCTAAGTGTTATCTAATTCTAGTAAAAAAAATAGATGAATTTTAAATGGAAACTGTGTTTGTAATTGAATTACAATTGCTTCAAAAAAGGTTTGGTAGCGAATAATTGAACTGTATTTGCAGGATTGGCCAGTTCAAACATCTTTTTCCATTATGCTTCATCAGCTCAGAAATTTTAAACGATAGATAAGTCAGTAGGTTGTCGTAATGATTATTGAAAAAAAGTAATCCGTAGTTATACTACAAAAAAAAAAAAAAAAAAAAAAAAAAAAAAAAAAAAAAAAAAAAAAAAGGTTTACCCCCAATTTAACACACGGAATACGATTTTCATATGGTGTTTGTGTTGGACAATGCTTCTGACTTGTTTGATTAATAATATTAAATAGAATCTGTCTGATACATTTGTCGGAAAGTTCCGAGGAAAAACGTTTATTCTTTTGATAGATAATACATTTAATATATAATACAAATTCAATTTGATATTATAATGACTTAAATACATAATGCAAAGCACTAAATAGATAATGCAAATAATTGCTAAATCTGATTAAATTAAAAATTGTTAAATCTTGAAGTTAAAAAATTGAAATTAGTTCCCAACTATGGTTGTAGTTTCGTAATCCCTGCAAAAGATTTTAAGACCATTTTTTGACAAGAAGGAGGATAACGTTTTTTTAAAGGTTGAAAGCAACAGACCAGAAAAAAAGCCCTCGTGAAGTTGGTTCTGTATTGCCATGAAAGGACATTGGATACATTTAGAGTGCTTCAGCAACCTTTGGAATATTTTGGTCAACAAGTGAATTCGAATTTAGTCTATTTAAGCACAGAAAAACATTGACTCCCAGCTTTTGTCGTAATATCGTGCATGGGAAATTTCTACAATAATAATAATAATTTATTTGTGACCCACTTGAAACAGCGGAGTATAAAAACAAAGACACAGAAAAAAAAAACTTCTGATAACACATTAAATTACTGTAGAAAACATTTAGAAGATCATGAAACGGGTTAATAGTAAAGTATGGAGTCGGATAGTTTCTGGTGTAGCACTTTAAGTTTATTTAATAAACCTGGAGCCCCGAAATTTGTTACCATACCACTGTTCTTGTACCAGGGAGGAAGATACAGTAAAAAACGGAGGAAACGAAAATAAGATGACTTGAGAGCCTTTAAAACTTTTTTTTAAACAGGATACAATCCAGAAAGATATAAAACCGAGTGATCACAAAAGCAAAAATAAATTTGTGAAATGGCTTTGCGGTTGCATTTCCCCCTGTAATATACTCAGGTCATTTCAAAGCAGAAACCCTCCAAATAATCTGAAGCTAAAAGCCTAATTATGTTAACTTTAAATTAGAGCAACATCCACCACACGTGTATGACTGAAAACTGAGTAGAGTATTTTATCTGCAAAAATAGCTCATAGCCACTATAGCTGTTTTCGTTTGTAGAAAAACGCATGAATAAAGAATGTTTTAATATAAATATTTTGTTTATCTATAGGGTGATTTATGTGTATCAATTTACAATATATACACAGCTAGGGTAAGCAAGAGTATGTTCTAGTTGGCTACCCAGGGGTTGGTATTCCCACCTGTCACGATACACTGAATGGTGCCGCTGTAAAATGTAGGCCTTGGAATTTTTGCTGGCTAAACTACCATCTTTACTGAGGATAAGTATGTGCTCATTGGCTCTTTCTTATCATGAGAATATAAAAAGAGACGCATCACTGTTTCTCATGCGAAAAAGTAGTTTGAATAGTTGCTCAAGACAAAGGACTGTAGTTCTCTTTTAGTTTTTGGGAATGTTCGACTATGAAGATTCCAATGGTGCAGTTCTTTTTTTTTTGATCAGACACCATTTTTACGGTGTTTCAGGCTGTTTTTCGAAATTCTTTTAAACTTATTGTCAAAATAAACTTTATCATTAACACTCATCACAATAATACTTACCATTCCAGAATCGGCGTCAAATGGCGCAGTTTTTTTTTTTTTTTTTTTTTGAAGCGCGTTTAAAAATTTTTGGTTACTCTGTGCTAGAGTTCGTTCGTTACTATGTTGCGGCGCATGCCGCAACCGTGGTGCGGAGTAGTCCTGTGTAAGATATTGTTGTGTCTTGTGAAGCGACTATATGCATAATAATGATACTAATAGAATAAAATAGTGAAAAAAAAAAAAAAAATGAAAATCTTGCAAACTGAGTAGAACCTTGAAGCTTACCGAAAATATTGTTGGCTAATGCTAAGAGATAAATACTCGAAGAATTTCTTATCTTTAAAAGGAGGAATTGCAGCTTATTGAACTCTGAAGCAAAACAAGCTAATAATTCATTACAACAGATTTCAACAAGTGCTTTAGAGCACAATTTAATAATTGCAATTGGCTATAGAACACCAAACTTACAAAAAGCAAATATAACAAGCTTTTTGATGAAGGTGGAATTCAAAGTTTGGCTCTTTTTAAGGGCCAAAGGGAATTGCGGGGCAACCAGCCTCCCTACCGGCTTTTCTGCTGCTTGACCTAGTACAACTCATGAGAACGGTTAAAAAATGTGAGATAGTCGTTTTTTACAGAAAAGTACAAAAGTGGGTATACCGAGGGATTTTTGACATGCTTTCATTTGTGTTTTCTTCTTTTTTTCTAATAGCTTTGTAAATAGTTATTGTTTTTGTGTTTTTGTTAACAACCCCAACGAATTGGTCCATACCTAAGACGTTGGTTTCGGTCACTAGACAATCTGCTATGAAAGTAAGTTGCTATAATCTGACTGTAGCTTGAGACTCGAAAAAATGGATGTTTTTAATTGTATTTTTTTGTAACACCTTAGAACAAGTTTTTACTTCTCGGAGTGGTCTTTAAAGTGTAGATGTTGTCTGTTAGGATAAATTTCCCTCTAATGAAAAAGAAAAAAAAACTGTCAATTAAGTAGGGAACATGAACTTTTCCCCCTTAACGAGTTGAGCTACACTATCAAATTACTTTGACTTATTATTCATCACCGTGTTATTGTTGTCAGCCGTATAGTTGTACCCTCTTTCTGTCTCTTCTCTTTTACGCCTTTATCTTCTGATGTTTGCTTGAGACTTCAGCCTTCGCTGATATCATATGTTTATCTACTCATAGACGAACTTAACCTGTTATAAAATGAAATGTTAATTGTTCCTTATTGCAGAACTGTCATCCATGGAAAGCTCAGACACGACAGCAATGGTAGGCTCAGAGATGACAGCTATGGACTGCTTTGATATGACAACTGCGGAAGGAGAAAGTTCAAGTGAAGGAGATAGACCACCAATTAAAATTACGATTAGACTTGACAAGTCGGTCGTGTCATCAGAAAATGGGATTATTAAATCGGAAAGAAATGTTGATGAAGAGCCAATATACCAACAGGATGTGTTGGATGAAAATAGAATAGTTAAATCTGAAAGTTTTGCTTATGAAATGCCTGACAGCCAAGAGGATATGTTTTCACAATATTCAATGGTTAAGTCTGAGAGTAATATTAGCGAAGAGTCAAAAAACCAAGCGGATGTGTTGCAAGAAAATAGATTGATTAAGTCTGAGAATAATGCTGACGACGAGGAACACAACATACAAGATGCATTTTCAGAAAATGGAATGATTGAACTTGAAACTAATATGGACGATGAGCCGACTGAAAATCCGGATTTCTATATAAATGAAAAAGGACAAAGCAAAAATATTGTGAATGAAAGCTTTGAAGAAGAAATATTTGCAAAGAATTTGCGTCAAGTGAACGGTTGCAGTGATCGCTCAGACTCTGCTAAAATAGACATTGATGAAAGCAAGTAATCGTTATTGATATCTTAATATCATATTGTGGCACAGCAAAGGCTTTGATCTGGTATTTGGATTTGCCGATTTTCTTTTCTTTACTGGCTTTCCTTAGGAAAAAGGAGAATCTTCTAAAGAGTAAAAGAACTATTTATGTTCACCATAGTTACAAGATGAAAGGAACGTCTTTTGGTAACAAAGTATATATTTCCATACTAGAAAGTGAGATATTTTCGAAAACTACCATATAAGAATGGTTTAGGATGCCTGGTACACATGCCGAGTGCATTGGTCCTTTTCAACTGCAGGTTCAGACAGCTGTTTATTTGTCTTTGCTTGTATTTTTTATTTCTATCTCAGAATACCTTAAACACAGTAGACGAGATAATGAAGCAAAACTATTCATATAAATTCAGTCCTTTGCCTTCGTTAAAGCGAAGGAATCAGAAATAGAATCTGTTTAATAAGAGGGCGAAAGGACAAAAACATAAAGAGTAAAAATAGCAGCCCTTATATTTGATATTAAATAACAAGGCTGCTTCTCGCCATTAAAACAAATAAAAATAGCAGCCCTTATATTTGATATTAAATAACAAGGCTGCTTCTCGCCATTAAAACGAATAAAAATAGCAGCCCTTATATTTGATATTAAATAACAAGGCTGCTTCTCGCCATTAAAAGAAATAAAAACTCAGATAATTCCCACATTTTAGCCAAAATAATTGAATACAAACATAAGTGAACCGCCATGACGCATTATCAACTCTTAGAAATAAAGTAGATGAAATTTGTCACACGAAGTAATTTTGACCTTGTTGGGTGTAGCATAATCCAATCACCTATGTTTCTGATACAAATAAGTCAAACCTTTATCCTATAAGTAGAATAATAGACACAAGGGAATGTTTTCCGTTTAGTACACATAATCTTAAGATTCAAGCCTCCCCCCTCCCTCTCCCATCGTATCTTGCCTTCGTGGAATTCAAGATTTTTTAATAGTGGGTTTACAGTAATTTAGGCTATAGTACGTCTTGTTTGACTCTTATTTAATATTAACTTGAGTCTAATTGACCTGTTAAAATTTGCAAAATATCTGATGTCAGTTGCTAAGCTAGGTCGATAAATTTTGCGTTCGACGTAATTACTAATGTAGCCATTAACACCATTTAAGTTTATTAGTTTGCCAGAAGAGCGTAACGTTGCTCGTTTTCACTTTGCTTTCAAATGAAAAGTGACAAACTGTATAAGCCGCATCAGTTTAAAAGATGGAAAAGGAATAAATTTTTCCAATAAAGATGAAAGTAAAATTCTTTTTATGGCTAATGTTCTGTGGTGACAGAACTTCCATAATGAATAAGAAAGTGGTTATAAATAAGATTTCTAACATTTATTCCTAAATGACACACTGTGCAAACTGAACTGCAACATTTGAAAGGTAGAAGTAATGAGCCAAAACTGGGGGTAGATCCAATAGCATTTTCTAAGAGTGGTTAGACCATTCTAATATTTTCGAGGAACTTAAATTTAAGGAGAAAAGAAAGTGTTTATATTTCGTCAGTCGGGTATTAAAATGCCGTATCTCCATAATTGTCAATGTTCAGAAGAGCAAAAAACACCTCAAAGCTTTTTTATTTCCTCTCCGAGAACTATAAAACAAAAATGAATTGATACGTAAAATCAATGCATATCAATCTGTTTTCGTTTTATAGTTATCAGAGGGGAAACACAAAAGCTTTGAAGTGTTCTTTGCTCTTCTGAAAATTGACAATTATGGAGATACGGCATTTTAATACCGAAAGACGCTATGGATAATTTAAATCAGATTATTTAGGATAATGTAATCAACCTTTGATTCGTTTGATATCATGAAACATATTGAAAAAAGAATTAATATATAGATATGAAGCATTTTTTTTTTTTATCTGACAGTTAAGTTTATTCTCAGATCCTTAAGGGAAATATATTGTGTATTTTCATTGCCTATTTTTAGTGTTGCTTTAAAGTTCTTCTTTATTTTTCTTCTTTTATCATTGATAATATGCCTTTTGTTTTCTTATGATTAAATAGTGCTGTAGCATTGGACCTATGGATTGATTTTGGTTTTCATTACAATCCTTGTATGCTATTATTTATTATTTTTGGTATCGTGAATTATATTGACGTAGTGTTTGTTTTTCAGATTCTCTTTGATTTGATTCAGACTTCCTTATATTATTTTCTTAATTTGCTGTTTATATATATGTATATACGGGTAGATAATGTTTTATAAAACAATTAAAGTTGATGAAACAAATTATCACCTTCTCTGCATGCATAGCTATTACTCAAAAATTTAAAAATATTATCCAACTTCATTTGCAGAAATAACCACTGGGGAGGATTTCGAAAGAAAGTAACAAAAAAAGTGACTTGTCGATTTGATTCGTCTGTACTTTGCTTCCACACATTCCTTAGATATTGAAGAAAAGGCTATTATATTGAAAAAAGATAATGGGCGCAAAAGGTTAGACCAGGTGAATATTAAGTGTGTATCTACTATGAGAGCGAAACAAAGGGGGGCAGAACCTCGAGGCTTATCCCATAAGATTTACCGCAAAACCCATTTTGTAGATTCAAAAATATTTTTGCGCTCTGGAGGTGTGGGGTGGAACATTGTTTGCCACTAGACAGAGGAAACCACCAAGGAGGTTTTAGACCTGTGTCAGCCTCAATCTAAAAATTTTTGCTATATTCTTCTGTTTTTTTATTATTTTTTTACATGATTTTTCTGCATCTTTTCTTTTGTAGTAGTTCAAAATAGTTAAAGAACAGAATTAAAATTCTATTAAAAAGAACAGAATTAAGGAAAGGTAAAAGTATGTAGCACAGTCTTGTTTTTATAAAGAGTAATAAAATGCTTTGACTACATCTTAAAGTTTAGCAGGAACCTTTCTGGCTATAAACAATAATATTTATTCTTCATGAATGCAAACTATGCGATGTTCAAATACTAGCTATCATTTCTTTTTTCAGTGAACCTGTTGACCTTATTTATTCATAAATGAGGTATATGACATTCTGTATAAATGTATATTTGTTCTGTAAAATATGATTGCACCTATAACATAGTTACTAAGTCTAATGCAAGTGGTTATGGGGACAGGTCAACTATATCTGGTTTGATTACGATCTTTTGCATTTTGATCTTGTTAAGGCGTACCAGGTAACAGTGATGACGTAATTGCCAAGGGTTAGTTAACTTATCTAAACGTTGCTTCTACTCATGTGTGTTTGCGGAGTTTTAATCCAGTGATTTTTCATGGACTTTTCACTGTTCTTAATCATGATGGTGAGATAGCACCCATGTATACTTAAAAAAATTCCTTATAGATGGGGCTTCAATCTAGGTTTAGGAAACGTGAAAATTCAAACAACAAAAAGAGGGAGGGGGAAATCTAGATTAAAACTCAATTAAACTGATTGTAAAAGTGAAAGTAGCATATGTAGTAGTATTTAGTGCCCACCAGAAAAAGATAGCATTAGTAATAACAAATGATTAATGAAAAAGAGTTAAATGAAACCCTGTTTTACTAGAGATTTTTATACCTTCATGACTACTACTAATGCTTTAAATCTACATGATTAGAAGCAATGATATAGCTTATCCAGTTGTAGTGCCGGCTCTACGGATTTATTCCATATTTAATCTTTTTGTATCTTATCTCTTTTCTGTGTCTTTTATGTAAATACAGAAGCTTATTATGAGAGACTAATGAAGAGGTCTATTGGTCCTGGTCCTAATTAATAGGGACGCGTAACAGGATTCATTAGGTAGTGTCATTCTGATATTGATTTAGAGACAACTTAATTTGAATATGCTTTAAGAGTTTATATCGTTTTGCCTCGAACGAACAGGCGTACTTGAAACTTGCGTCAGGAAGTATAATTTATCTACTGATCGCCATCAAAGATTTTTTGTACAGATGATAGTAGAGTGGCTTTGGCTTTGACACACAATGTTTTGATACCTCTATCCCAGAGAATATCTGAACAATGGTAATGTTTGGTAAAATGGTAATTTGTTTGGCTGCACGTTGCACTTTTCACAGATTTTGTTTCGTTTAAATTCTTAAACAAAAATGGCCCATAAGAAAGACTGGGAACTTTATTTTTGCTGTTTTTTAAATTTTTATAAATATCGGGTATGGCCTTTCGTTTTAAGCTCAACGATATATGGTTCAAAACGGAAAAAAACTCTGATTGATAAGATACCAGACCTAGGTAACCATATTCTATTATAGGCTATGTTAGTCCTATTGATCCTTGGCATCTCGAAAAGATTGAATAGACATAGTCGTAATAGATCTAGTTTTTTTTCATGTTTGTTGTTTAACAGGATCATGTGTTTACCAAACAACTTGTTTTATATTACATATGTATGCTTTCCTAAAGTGCCGTTTTGGTTTAGGGTTACATTTAAGAAGTTGCTGAAATAAATATATTGATATTAAACCGAAGTATTTGACCAGAAAAGGATGGCGGAACTAATTAGAAAACATTCTTTGTTTTTAGTCACATTGCATAAGGGGGTAAGTGACTGAATAGATAGATAGATAGATAGATAATTTTATTCACCCACTCGATACAAAACCACAAATGGCACGAATGGAGTACAAAGAAGAAAAGAAAAAAAAAAAACAAAAAAAAAACAAACACTTAACTGCACAAACAAAAACAAACGTTACGATACACCGCCAATAAATAAAAACATTATTACAAAAACTCACTAAGGACGAATTGCAATTGCCAGACTACTAGGCCCAAGCGACCCCAAAAATTCAGAACGACGTTTCGTCACAGCAGCAATCGGATCTGTGATACCGAACCTTGCAGACATCTTGGAATTTTTAACCCACGGTGGGGTATTTAAAAGAAACTTTGCATATTTGTAAAAAAGTGATCGAAGGTTTCTTTTATCACTAACACTAAATATATGCCAAAACGGTGATAAAGCCAGAAAGTGTGGGATCACCAGTGCATTATATAGCCTAGCTCGAATTTGTCGATTATATTTCGCTTTAGTTGAAGATAGCGCCCCGTAAGCCTTACGTGCCTTTTCTGCGAAATTACTTATTTGGCGAGCACGTGTAGATGCCATGTTATGACCTATAGGCATTCCTAAGTACATTATGGAGTCAGACAGTGGAACCTCTTGAGCACCAAATTTGACAGCAAGATCTATACAATCTGCATTTCTCCTATTGAAAGCAACAATCTCGCTTTTACTTGCATTAAAAGATAGGCCTATCTCTCTATAAGCATCATCTAGAATCTGAAAATTTTCTTCAATACGAGACAAACATCTACTTAAATTAAAAATATCATCTGCGTAATTAAGTAATGTTACATCCAAACCTCGGAAAATGCAGCTCATTTGCACTAACTTTTGGGCCTCGAGAACACTATTATTATACAACCGGGGTGACGAAATTGCACCCTGCCTAATGCCCTTTCTAACCGGAATAGCATTTGGTAATACAATCGGCCCGTTAGGAGACGGGACTTTAACTTGGACTCGAAGCTTCTTATACATATCCCGAAAAGGCAAAATAACCGATCGGTCCACACCACGTTTATGAGCAGACACTAATAACTGGGGATGTATCCCAGAATCAAAAGCACGTCTAACATCGTGACTCGCTAGAATAAGGGATTCATTCAGTTCATCAGCTTCTATTAATATATTAGCAAGAATATAATGGACGTGCTCGCGACCAACACCTTTTTTAAATCCGAACTGATTATCGGGGGTAGAACATTGAAAAGCAATATGATCTATAACTAGCAATTCCATAAGCTTACATAAAACCGGCGAAACAGTTATAGGGCGGTAAGATACGCATTCAGACGGATTTTTCCCTTTTTTCAAAATAGGTGTAATTACTCCAGTACCAAAAACGTCGGGAACGAGACCAGAATTAAAGATAATTTGGAATAGAAGCTCTAAATGACTCAGGAGACCAGCAGTACCATGTACAAGATGCAACCCACACAACTTGTCGACACCTTTCGATTGTTTCTTTTTTAATTTTGAAATTGCACGAATCAGATTAGGAACAGTTACTATGTAGCCAACACCAGAACTAGGCAATTCCATGAACTTATCAAGTTCGACTTCATATTTATCTTCAAGATCTTGTTCGGGTGGAGAGAACTCAGAAGTAAAGTGGGACACCCAATCTTGCTCAGAGATCACAGGTTCAACACTATTCTGATCACCATTACGTTTAAGAAATCTCCACACAGCATTTGGGTCATTACTTATCAATTGACTATGTTGATCGATCACTTCACATTTATGCTTAGACAAAATCTTGGCAAATCTGCGTTTGCTGAACAGCCGAACTTCATTTACAACACCTGATTTCGGACGACCACACTCGTTCCAGAGCCTAAGCCAAAATTTTGCACGACCACATGCTTCACTTAGAGCAGGGTTTTCGGACCACTTTGGAATTTCCGTTCCCACTCGGACTTTACGAATGGGGACCGCAGCGGCCTCGGCAGATGACAGTGCGTGAGATATTTCACTACAGTAGATGTTTAGTAGCAGCTGTTTCTCTTCATCTTGAATACATACACTCTGCTGTAGTAATTGGAACGGCACTTTAATCTTTGTGAGAATCTCATCCAATACGTAATGATAAGTAGCCAGGTCAATTTTACTCCAATTAGTTTTGATTTTCCACTTCTTTTCATTAGTTGGGGGGTTAGGAGAGGCAGGAATAACTCGAAAAGTGTTTATAATTGGAAAGTGATCAGACGCGCTTACGCTCAGATCTACGTGCGAATTGCCGCAAGCTGGAGATTGGATGGAACTTAACATGAAGTCGAGAGATGAAGTCGAGCCTGAGTTATGGATATAAGTAAAACACAGATCATTGTTAGCAAGACGAAGACCGTCACAGGAAGATAGGAGGATCTGTGCTCGAGCGTTAGACTCATCAGTCAAGTCACAGTTCACGTCACCAGCGACTATACATTCAAGGCCCTGGCTAGAACAGCTGCCCACCGAACTCGATAGCTTACTGCAGGCTTCACTAAATTTTTTTTCTGATTTACTGTCTCTGTAGTCTGTTGGCATGTACACAGAGTGGATAACAGTTTTGTGCACCTTAACAGCAACAAAAAAGTCTGAAGATTTATACAGAATGGGATTTAACCTGCTGCTAACAAGAATGGCGATTCCACCGGACGGCCTTCCCCTGCCCGATGACTTTGCAGGAGTAGCAAATACTTTGACGCCATCGTTTAGCTCAAGCAGACTAACGGCTTGATTCGAGAGGAAGTGTTCCTGCACACAGAGTACATCGTTATAACATAACAATCCTTCTAACAGTGGCATTTTATCAACCACTCCACCATTTAAGTTCCATGAAACAACCCGTATAGAATCACCGATCATTGTTTAGAAATTAGCTTCTGAGCTACTGGACATTGGAAGCTGTAGCACGGGTGTCGAGAAGAACCACACAGAGCGCATTTGGGGGCATTTTGGCATGGATTGTCCCGAGAGCTGGAATGATCTCCACCGCACTTTGAACATTTCGGGGGATCTACACAAGATTTTGCTGCATGTCCGTAGGACTGACAGTTGTAGCACTGCATCGGTAAGAATTTAAATTCTGTAATGGGTAGTCGCTCGTAACCAAAAATGGGCGGAGAGTTCATTGCGTTAAAGAGATGAGCTTTGCTTTCAAACTGTAATTTGAATGACCGAGTACTACCAATTTGTACGGCCTTAACACAGTTCGGTACAACTGAGCGCAGTTCGTCATCTGAAGTTTCAGTGGGAACGTGGCGGATTATTCCGAAGAAAGCGGGAGTTTTTACTTTAACACTTATAGTTGAGTCACTTTTACCCACTGCCTCAGCCAGGGACTCGGCAGCATTCTTGTTGTTCAAGACTACTCTCCATTCAGATTTCCTAGGTTTCAGCTCCACAATGTTCGAACTAGTATCACCACATACTCTGTCCAAATAGGATTTCCGAGCGCTAGGGTTCGAAAGATCTTTCGGGGGATTCTTCAAAACAACCGCATATGACAGTTTCGACATGATCGTGTTGGTTTCTGCCGCAGGCATAGCAGAGACAGAAGGAGAGGGATTAGAATCCACGTAACTATCGAACTTAGCACACAATTCGTTTACTTTCCGGGTTAGGGTAGCCGTCACTTCTCCCGGGATTATCGGAACTTCATCAGGTTCGAAAATCACAAACCGCGGCAACGAGATATTTTTATCTTCACAAACCCGAAATACTTTTAATATGTCCAGGATATCATCGGTGTTCTTCGATCGCGCAGTAACACGTGTGGTAATTCCTGCTAGGGGCCACAATAACTCCTTCGCCATTGCAATTGCTTCCTCTGAGAAAAACTCGACTGCTTTTTTCGCTATATCCTCCGAGCGATTACCAGCTTTTATCGCACGGAAAGCATAATTCAGTAACGCATTCCAAACCAATTTCTCATTACTCCCCATCGCAACAGCCACGTCACAATCCGTAATGCAAAATCAAAGTCCGAGGGGAGGAGCCAGTTCAATAAACTACGACGTAATACAGAGCTATTTAAGCTAATAAGCGAGGGAAGCGTAGTTTCTTGCTACCTGATCCCCGCAGTTTAAGGGAGTCACACTCCCGGCAGGTACAACGGCCCTTGCGACAAGAAACTCCCCTCTTCTGCTCGCTTATTAGTAAAATTTAATAATATGAACGCACTCTAGAATCCGCTATTAAGAATTATTATAGATGACGCTGTTTTGCTTCCAAGCAAAGAGCATAAATTAGTAACAATATTATAAGGCAACTCCAGTTAAATAAATCTATTCTTCAACACAGATTATATGAGAAGAATTGAAAACTATGCTTCCTTACTGTTCCTGGGATCACAGATTCCAAATCGAGCACAACCTTGGTTAAAGAATCAAACTATTTCCATATAAATTTAACATATTCAAACTTAGTAATTTATTTGCTTCCACTGTTTAGAAAGTTACTGAACCTGAACCTTTCCTCTCAGGATGAGTCTACAACCGTTTCTTGCACTGAAAGCGCGATATATTTATATAACTGAATTAATTAGTTTTATCTTTCCATTCACTGATCCTGAATAATGATATTACTTAGATTGTTTCTTGAGGATTATCCACAGCTGCTTAAGAATGGAAAAAATTTCCTTTTTTTCAACCTATAAAAAAAAAGTTGTTCAATATTTAAATAAAACTGGATATCCGCTATAAAACATAGCATAATTATCGTCTTACGTTGAAAAATTAAAACTAGAGGACTGTAGGATATACCACCAAAATTTGCACATTGCAACAGCTATTAGGGATTCATTACGCTATGATTATTGGGACATAACTGAAAGACTTTTTGCTCGAAGTAATAATCCAGGGCTTATTGTGCTAAGAGGCTGATTTGTTATGAAGTATATCACTAATATCTCACTTAAAAAAAAGAAGCTATATATGACTGTTCATAATCTAACTATAGCGCCTTACTATAGTTAGATTACCTTACTTATAAGGTATAACATAAGAAGATATAGATAAGTCTCTGATATTACAAAGTAAATTACTGATGAAAGTAAATTAATGAAGTTATTGAAGATATATGATTTATTATACCTTGTGATGGCGTAGTGGATGAACATGTGCATCCAGTTCAATGGGTGGCAAGTTCAATCCTCGGTGTCGCAAGGACTGCGTGCAAGACTGTGTTTCAATTTAGCATTATATAATTTTATTGCTACTAATTTTTTTAATCTTGCACGATGATCATTTTCAGTGAATGCTTCATAATGGATCAAAATAATCCATAAAGGTGGATAGAACATAACTATGCTTAACTCCTGATTGAATGTTAATCCAGCAGCTAACTCCCTTTCCTATCTTAACCGTAGCAGTCTTATCCTCGCAGATAGCACTATTCACTTAATGTATTTGTCTGGTAGACTAGACATGTATAAGACCTATGCTGAATCTCTTCTATCAACATAATTGATCGCCTGCTCATAATCTATAAAACTGAGGACTAAATGTGCTCAATAACTGGGTTACTGGTCAACTATTAACCTAAGAGGTAAAATTCGATCGACGCATCCTTTATCCTTTCTGAAACCATACTGACCTTCTCTTATAACTTTGTCTATAGCATCTTTCAGTCTGAATATTATCATCCTACTAAATGATTGTCAAACAGTTCGTGGTAACGAACTGAAGTAAGGAGCGACCCGGCTCAATAGTAACCAAAACTCTAAAATTGAATTTTGATATCAATAGCTACATCAAAAGAATCGCATTTTAATTCTAATTTTAAATTTATAAGTTTCATCAAGTTTAGTCTTACCCATCAAAAGTTACGAGCCTGAGAAAATTTGCCTTATTTAGGAAAATAGGGGGAAACACCCCCTAAAAGTCGTAGGATCTTAACGAAAATGACCATCAGATTCAGCATATCAGAGAACCCTACTGTAGAAGTTTCAAGCTCCTATCTAGAAAAATGTGGAATTTTGTATTTTTTGCCAGAAGACAAATCACGGGTGCGTGTTTATTTGTTTGTTTGTTTATTTAATTTTTTCCCCAGGGGTCATCGTATCGACCAAGTGGTCCTAGAATGTCGCAAGAGGGCTCATTCTAACGGAAATGAAAAGTTCTAGTGCCCTTTTTAAGTGAGCAAAAAAATTGGAGGGCATCTAGGCCCCCTCCCACGCTCATTTTTTTCTCAAAGTCAACGGATCAAAATTTTGAGATAGCCATTTTGTTCAGCATAGTCGAAAACCATAATAATTATGTCTTTGGGGATGACTTACTCCCCCATAATCCCTGTGGGAGGGGCTGCAAGTTACAAACTTTGACCAGTGTTTACATATAGTAATGGTTATTGGGAAGTGAACAGACGTTTTCAGGGGGATTTTATTTTGTTTGGGGGTGGGGCTGAGGAGAGGGGGCTATGTTGGAGGATCTTTACTTGGAGGAGTCTGTCATGGGGGAAGAAAAATTCAATGAAAAGGGTGCAGGGTTCTCTAGCATTACTATAAGAAAACAATGAAAATTAAACATGAAAACGTTTTTTCAAATGAAAGGAAGAAGTAGCATTGAAACTTAAAACGAACAGAGATTATTACGCATATGAGTTGTTCTAAAAATACTTTAGCATAAAGAGTGAGGTATTTAGGAGGAGATAAATACCTTGCTCTTTATGCTAAAGTATTTTTAGTAATTTCAACTATTTATTCTACCGGCCTTTCTGATTTAGGGGTCATTCTTAAAGAATTGGGACAAAACTTACGATTTTGTGTAAAGTGCGAGGTATTAACGAGGGTACAAACCCTCGTATACATAATAAAAATATAAGGTTATGAAAGTTTGTTACGTAAGTTAATTCTTAAGTTACATATAATTTCTACTAATAAAACGTTCGTTAAAAATTAAAAGTTCTAGTTGCCTTTTTAAGTAACCGAAAAATTGGAGGGCAACTAGGCCTCCTTCTCCACCCCTTATTTTTCAAAATCGTCTGATCAAAACTAAGAGAAAGCCATTTAGCCAAAAAAAGAATTAATATACAAATTTCATTTTAATAGTTTATGTGCGGAGAGCCAAAACCAAACATGCATTAATTCAAAAACGTTCAGAAATTAAATAAAAAAAAACTATTTTTTTTTAGCTGAAAGTAAGGAGCGACATTAAAACTTAAAACGAACAGAAATTACTCTGTATATGAAATGGGTTGTCCCCTCCGCAATCCCTCGCTCTTTACGCTAAAGTTTGACTCTGCCACAATTCTACTTTTTAAAACAATTAAAAGCTTTAGCGTAAAGAGCGAGGGATTGCGGAGGGGACAACCCATTTCATATACGGAGTAAATTCTGTTCGTTTTAAGTTTTAATGTCGCTCCTTACTTTCAGCTAAAAAAATTCGTTTTTTTTATTTAATTTACATACATAGACCAGGCTATTGCCTCGATAATTATTAGCGTTTTACCAATGATATGATTTATTTATAAGTAATCATTTCATTGATGATGATGCAACACATACTTATCTTTAGATAAGGTAGTATAAAACAATACATTTTAATAATATAGAATTGGTATAGTTCAATTTAAGTTATGACATTGGTATCATGGTTGTAGATAATAGGCAGCACAACAGTGCGGCCTAAGTAAAGAACAATGTTGCCATAACTTGTAATTCTTTTGGTCATATACTAGGGTAGTTCGTATCGAAGGAATTGTCGTAGAAACTTCAAAAACGGTTCTTTCAATCGGAAATTGAGACGACAAGTGATCATTTTAACAGTCAAAAGTGATTGAAGGGTTACTAACCCCCCTCCCATGCCCACCCTTTCCCTAAACATATCTAATATGAATTTTGAGACTGCCATTTTAGTTTCTGCAGAATGCAAATTCAGAGGCAGTTTCAAAGCGGAATGAGCAGATCTTCCACCAGGCAGCAACGTTGCGGCAACTTCCGGACGACGCAATTGCCAACGCTAGGTCATTTTTGATCGAATTGATGCCAGAATCAATTTTATCAGAAACGTTTTACCAGTACCTCATGGCGCGTCCAAAAAAAAAAAAAATTCTCCAACGCTGTTATCTACACAATGCACTATCTTATCATAAATGTCTGTTTGCTCAGACGTTAACTGAGAAATATTATTTTGTACCTATGACAATAGATCACTCGTGTTGTAACTGTGTTCACGATCCAATTCTACACATGTCGAAACAGGAGCGTACGATTAGGTGAAGGCATTCCCAAATTCTGAAGAGGTTTGTTTGCCATACATACGAACAAATCTTCAGTAATAACTTAAGTATAGTTATAAATTTTTGATGTAAAATCAAAAGTCATATCTGGCGTCTCTAACCGTTTTCGATGGGGTATATCCTCGGCCATTTTCGATTCATATTCCTCCCATAGCTCTGTAGGAGCTGAAGGAGAGCAAGTTGTTAGTATGATTCCAAACAATGCACGAATTTGACTTGGAGTTGACGGTTCGCACGCGTCATTGATGCAGTTATTCCAGTGTTGGTCCCAGTCTATAATTTCTCTTTGAGGTTCCCGGTCGTCATTTATATTCCCTGTGTCCCGGTCGTCATTTGTGTCCCGGTGTCCCGGTATGTAATTTCATCAGTTGACAAACATGACGTCCGTCGTTATCATTTATATTCCCTGTGTCCCGGTCGTCATTTGTGTCCCGGTGCTTTGTTGATGGTGATTGCTAATCGAACATTCCTTGTGTCCGGTCGCTTTTTTTTAGTTTTCTTTTTCTCCTTTATTTTTCACTTTTTTTCCTTTTTTTAATTTTTTTTCTTTTTCAGTCATGAAATTAGTTGTCGTCTTTTTTGCTTTGACGGTGACGTCATTCAAGATATTTAAGACATTTGTTCACGGAAAAATGTTTAATTGTAAAATGAGGGGACGCCGGGGGCACAGGCGGGATATATAAATGACGACCGGGACACAGGGATTGTTCGAATAGAAATTACAGACCGGGACACCGGGACACAAATGACGACCGGGACACAGGGAATATAAATGACGACCGGGACACTCAAAGAGAAATTACAAACTGGGACACCGGGACACAAATGACGACCGGGACACAGGGAATGTAAATGACGACCGGGACACAGG
Organism: Artemia franciscana; assembly: GCF_032884065.1. Lineage (NCBI taxonomy): Eukaryota > Metazoa > Arthropoda > Branchiopoda > Anostraca > Artemiidae > Artemia > Artemia franciscana. The sequence continues at coordinate 41,187,926 of NC_088869.1, forward strand.
GACACATCATTAGAATAATGAGGTATAGATCTGAATACGGATTGTTTTTCCCATGGACAATTATATGTTGCATGTTCAAGAGTCAGTAAACCTGACAATCTATTTATATGCACAGACAATGGGACAGCGAAGAATGTTGTATATTAGCATGTTTTACGTAGTTAAAAACATATATTTATATCTATCTCTATTCACAGGTGGGACACAGGGACACAACTACAATGGCGCGTAACTAATATGGTGCGTAACGACTTACGCGCGCGGGGGGGGCGCGAAGCGCCCCACCAACTAGGTGTTGGGGTGGCGCGAAGCGCCACACTAACAGCTAGTATATATATATATATATATATATATATATATATATATATATATATATATATATATATATATATATATATATATATATATATATATACTAGCTGTTGGGGTGGCGCTTCGCGCCACCCCAACACCTAGTTGGTGGGGCGCTTCCCCCCCCCCCCCCAAGCCCCCCCGCGCGCGTAAGTCGTTACGTGCCATATTAGTTCCGCGCTATTGTAGTTGTGTCCCTATGTCCCACCTGTGAATATAGATAGATTTATATATGTGTTTCAAACTACGTAAAAATTGCGAATATACAACATTCTTGGCTTTCCCACTACTGGGAGCTTCCGTTTCATCGTTTTGCAATCGGACACGCATATTTGTAGTTAATTTTAATATTTTTACGTGTGCCCATAAATTAGAATTTTTCAGGCAAGCATTCATTTCGTCTGCAGGAGTTGAACTACGTAAAAATTGCGAATATACAACATTCTTGGCTTTCCCATTGTCTGTGCATATACAAAGCCGTATGTACTAATAATGACGTCATATTCAAACGCTCTTTTTACAAACAAACAAACATGCATACACACAACTCGTTTTTATATAGATAGATAGATAGATAGATACAATACAAATTAACTGCGTAAAACTTGCGAATATACAACATTCTTCGCTGTCCAATTGTCGCTGCATATAAATAGATTGTCAGGTTTACCGACCCTCGAACATGCAACGTACAATTGTCCATGGGAAAAACAATCAGTATTAAGATCTATACCACATTTTTCTAATGATTGACCTTGAGCTTTGTTAATGGTGATTGCAAATGCTAATCGAATTGGGAATTGCAATCTTTTAAATTGAAAAGGCAGATCCGTTGGAATCATGGGAATGCGAGGAATAAGAACAGCCTCACCCTCAAAAGGCCCTGTCAAGATTGTGGCCTCTATTAGGTTTTCCATTGTTTTTTTTACGGCAAGTCGAGTGCCATTGCAAAGCTTTGGTGGGTTGATATTTCTTAAAAGTATTATTGGTACGCCTATTTTTAGTTGTAGCACGTGTGGTGGAAACCCTGAAAGATCTATGGAATTGAAAAATTCAGATGGATAATTAACCGCTTCATTTGGTTCCAAAAATGTGTCGACTGACTTGTAAAGGACTACCTGGTCTCGAATCTTGGTCAAAACAATATTGTTGATTTCGTGGACGTCTATATTTTTGGGTGCGAGAATCGCTCTTTCACTTAGCCATTTATTATTTTTATAATTATTTAGAATATTTGGAAATACTTTTTCAATCAATTCATTTTTGGACGTCACTAAATTACAGAAATCAGCAGGTAGTTGTATACGTCCTGAAATTGAGTCAACTGGGAGCTTTCCGTTTCCAATTGCCAGCAATTGATCTGAAAATGTTTGACCAGAGTCATCGTTTTGCAATCGGACACGCATATTTGTAGTTAATTTTAATATTTTTACGTGTGCCCATAAATTAGAATTTTTCAGGCAAGCATTCATTTCGTCTGCAGGAGTTGATCTAGGTATTATAGGTAATGTTTGCCTGAAATCTCCCGCAAGCAATATTAATGTGCTGCCAAAGGGTTTCGACTTCCCTCTCAAATCTTTCAAGCATTGATCCAGAGCCTCGAGCGATTTTTTGTGTGCCATTGTGCACTCATCCCAAATAATAAGTTTGCATTGCTGCAATACTTTACCCATCCCAGATGATTTGGAAATATTGCACGTGGGAGTTTCTGTAGAATGCAAATTCAGAGGCAATTTCAAAGCGGAATGAGCAGTTCTTCCACCAGGCAGCAATGTTGCGGCTATTTCGGACGACGCAATTGCCAACGCTATATCATTTTTTGATCGAATTGATGCCAGAATCAGTTTTATCACAAATGTTTTACCAGTACCTCCTGGCGCATCCAAAAAGAAAATTTCTCCAACGTTGTTATCGACACAATGCATTATCGTATCATAAATGTCTTTTTGTTCCGACGTTAACTTGGAAATGTTATTTTGTACATACGTCAATAGATCACTCGTACTGTAACTTTGTTCACGATCCAATTCTACACATGTCGAAACAGCAGCGATACGGTTAGGTGAATGCATTCCCAAATCCTGAAGAGGTTTGTTTGCCATACGTACGCACAAATCTTCTATAATAACTAAAGTGTAGTTATAAATTTCTGATGTAAAATCAAAAGTCATTTCTGACGTCTCTAACTGTTTTCGATGGAGTATATCTTCGGACATTTTTGACTTATATTTTTCCCATAACTCTGTAGGAGCTGATGGAGAGCAAGTTGTTAAAATGATGCCAAACAATGCAGAATTTGACTTGGGGTTGACGTTTCGCACGCGTCATTGATGCAGTTATCCCAGTGTTGGTCATTCTCCAATAAATTCAGAGCTTGGCATGCACTACGGTAAGTGTCATGTATAGTCCCGTTTACAGTTCTCAAATACTCAAAGGATGTCGGACCGGGTACATTCACTAAAAGCAGGCGTAGAAAGAAGCATTCATGTTGATTGGGGTGAATAGTGAATTCTCGTTCAGTGCACCGCAAGGTCCATGTATTATATTTGTTACAATAATATCATGTAACCCCTTATCGACATTTTTATCAGGTATTTCAGCGGAAATCACATCATCAATTTCGTTCGAAGTAATTTTTTTATGTAGCCAGATTAGTATATGTGCGTGTGGCAAACCTCGTTTTTGCCATTACACTGAGTACATCCAGCATCGCACAGACCCAAACACTTCAAGTTTTACTATGTAGTTTATCAGTGATTTCAACTTTTGCCGGAAGACACGGGTCGTAATGTCATACATATGAACCGCCGATTGTCCTTGAAGTAAAAGCTGCAGTATCTCGTCCCAAGATTGATTACATTTAAATGTAATAAATAAATCTGGACGACCATAGAGACGAACATACGCTATAGCATCTTGAGCATATTCATGCATATGACGGGGACTGCCAGTATATGACGAAGGTAAAATTGTTAATCTTCCAACGTTTGTGGCATTACCGTCATTTATAACAGCATCTCGCAAATGAATGTATTGTTCAGAGTGGAGCTTGGTCTGATTCAGGCGGATATATAGAAAACGTTCTGATTCAATTTTAGCATACATATCAACGACAAATTGGTGAAACAATTCACGGCATTTTAAAATATAATTTCTTCATCCTGCCGAATCATTAGTCTATAGGAATAATAATGCATTGCATTGCATTTCTTATTCATTTCTTTGTTAGTGGCTGGATTCATCAATTTAATATTAAAGTGATAGCCGTCGGCTCTATCCCAAAAAATGATAGGATATTGTAGGGCATCGTAGGATCGATGAGTTTCAGCAATTCTTAACAACTGAGCGTTTCGCTTATGAAGAATAATATCTCGAGGTAAAAACTGGTCACCGACCATAACGATTGCCACTTCGTCGATAGTTGGAGCATTGTATTTACGCACATGTTTGCCAGGAGGCGTTTTGTCAGCGTAAATAACAATTTTATGCGTATCAGTAGGCATCAAATCGATGGCTGTTTTGAACAGACGCACTAAATTATTATTTTCGTCGGAAAGATGTTGCAATTGGGAAACGATTGTCCTTTCAACGTTGGGAGAAATTTCGCAACGTGCATTCAATTCAGAATTTCTATCACTGATGAAGTACAATTGTAAAAATTTATAATTCTCGTCTGAGAATGGTAGAAGGGACCCTGCTCTGTGATAAATTTGCCCTTTTACTTTGAAAGTAGTTATAGATTGATCTGGATTTTCGATTTGGGCTCCAAACGACGTCATTTGGAAACATGAGTTGTATTTTCTGATTTCTGACAAAAAACGCTTAGATTCTGACGTAGTTCCAGTAAGGAAAGTTTTCAATGGCTCTGGTGGTGCAGCCAATAGAGGAAGTTTAACTTTTCCTGAGGCGCAACACATTCCCATTGTTTCACCATTGAATTTCAATGCCTTGCAATAGGGAAAAATTTTAGACATTGTCCCGATATGAACACATCTACTCAAGCTATAATCATCGACTGGGCTATACCTGAATGCCAGGCAATAACTTTCAGGTTGCTCTGATTCCTCGGCACGCTTTCTTTTCTTACTTTCTCTATCAGCAGCAAGCCTGATTTCTTGCTGTTCTTATGATTCCTCAGCACGCTTTCTTTTCTTACTTTCTCTATCAGCAGCAAGCCTGATTTCTTGCTGTTTTCGTGATTCCTCGGCACGCCTTCTTTTTTCACTTTCTCTTTTAGCAGCAAGTCTGCTTTCGCGTTGCTCTGGTAGTTCCTCGGCACGCTTTCTGTTCTTTCTTTCTCTATCAGCCTCAAGCCTGTTTCCTTGCTGTTCTTTTGATTCCTCGGCACGCTTTCTTTTCTGACTTTCTCTATCAGCAGCAAGTTTTTTGGCATAGACTCTTTGAGCATCTTCATCAGCTTTTGCCATTGTAAGTTCATCAGTCATTTTAAACTTAAACATTAATAGATTTCTACGTGAACATATATGTCTTAAATATCTTTAATGACGTCACCGTCATAGCAAAAATGACGACAACTAACTTCATGACGTCAGTCGACACAGAAACATGACGTCACCTGACAGACCCACAGACAGACAACTTATTTTTATATATAGATATATATATATATATATATATATATATATATATATATATATATATATATATATATATATATATATATATATATAAAAGTTCCCTTTCCTATATTGGACTGTAAAATTTCATAAGAATCCCCCTAAACCACGGTTTATTGCTGGAGCAGCTAATTGTCCAACCCGCATTGATGCTACTGACCTCTCTTTAATTTTAATGGAAATTGTAAATAAACTTAAAACCTATTGTTGTGGTATTAAAAAATTTTCGAATTTTAATCCATATTCGAGTGTTAATAATTCACTGCAGGTGATAGATTCTTTAACAATGGTTTCAGCTAAAAAAATTGAGTCTTTCGATTTTGCGACAATTTATACTAATTTATCACTTTATGTAGTGTTTGATAATTTAAAAACTGTTATCAAGAAATCTTTCCTCTTATCTAGTAAAAGGTTCTTAAAAATAGACACTTATAATAAAAAAGTATATGGACAAATTGCTTTAATACTACAGTTAACTTGAGATGTTACAGCTTGGATATGATTTTTGAGTTATTAGAATTTGTTTTATACAATACTTACATAAGATTTATGGATGTGTCTGTCAGGTGACGTCATGTTTGTGTGTTGACTGACGTCATGAAGTTAGTTGTCGTCATTTTCGTTATGACGATGACGTCATTAAAGATATTTAAGACATGCGTTCACGTAGAAATCTATTAATGTTTAACTTTAAAATGACTGATGAACTTACAATGGCAACAGCCAAGGAAGATGCTCAAAGAGTCTATGCCAAAAAACTTGCTGCTGATAGAGAATGTCAGAATAGAAGGCGTGCCGAGGAATCAAAAGAACAGCAAGGAAACAGGCTTGAGGCTGATAGAGAAAGAAACAACAGAAAGCGTGCCAAGGAACTACCAGAGCAGCGCGAAAATACCTCATTATTCTAACGATGGCCCTTGAGCTTTGTTGATGGTGATTGCTAATCAAACATTCCCTGTATCCCCGTCGTCATTTATATATCTCCATATATATACAATAATAATTGTTCCTGAAGGAACAATTATTAAATTACGAAACTTGACAAAAAAAGCATCATGTTGCGTATTCAATTTCATCGTAGTTAAATTATGTACACCAACCATTAATTGTTTACTGCTTCAAGTAAATTAATCAAGTTATACAAGAGTCATCAATGTCAATACCTTGTGATGGTGTAGTGGATACAGCCATACTTTCTGGGCCGAAAGTTTGGAGGTTCAATCCCACGTGTCGCAAGGCTATTGAATATTATAGGATTTAGCTGCTTTATTTTGTATATGAGGGGAATTTTCCACGAGGGGAGTTATCCAAGAGGGAATACGCCTGTTTTTTTCTCTTTAGGTTGGTGTTTCTGTGAATAAAAAGAATAATAGCCTTAGTGGGGATTAATGCCGTGCATTTATTATGTACTTAAATCATTAGGAAAAATATGCCCCAAGAATACAGCAAACTAAAATTTTTAGCTTACCAAAAAATGAATTAGCATACCAAAAACGAAGAGTTGATATAATAGACACATTAACACCAAGTTGGATTAAAGAATATCAAGTTGGCTTTGGCATATTGAATCAAATGCTTTTGAAACATCCAGTGCACAAAAATTAACCTTAAAACCATTTTATGCGCCTCAAGCAATAGCGAAGCTAGAGCACGATGAGCATGTTGGCATCCTGTATACGGCTTGAGGCCAAACTAATCTATATATATATATATAAATAAGTTGTCTGTGTGTGTGTGTGTCGAGTGACGTCATGTTTGTGTGTCGACTGACGTCATGAAGTTAGTTGTCGTCATTTTTGTTGTGACTATGACGTCATTAAAGGTATTTAAGACATTCGTTCACGAAAAAATGTTTAATTGTAAAATGACTGAAGAACCTACAAATCCACCTGGACAGCGAGAGTTAAAACATATCAAAACTGAAAATGATAGCGATGATGATTGAGTTTGGGATTTTGACTTGAATAAGGTCATCAATGCCTACCAGATTTAAGTTAAAAAAGACAAAGGTTCGGCGATATGTACTTCATAGTGACGCTGAAAAATAAAGAAGAAAAAGACTCTTTTGAGCATCTTCATCAGCTTTTGCCATTGTAAGTTCATCAGTCATTTTAAACTTAAACATTAATAGATTTCTACGTGAACATATATGTCTTAAATATCTTTAATGACGTCACCGTCATAGCAAAAATGACGACAACTAACTTCATGACGTCAGTCGACACATAAACATGACGTCACCTGACAGACACACAGACAGAACAATTATTAAATTACGAAACTTGACAAAAAAAAGCATCATGTTGCGTATTCAATTTCATCGTAGTTAAATTATGTACACCAACCATTAATTGTTTACTGCTTCAAGTAAATTAATCAAGTTATACAAGAATCATCAATCTCAATACCTTGTGATGGTGTAGTGGATACAGCCATACTTTCTGGGCCGAAGGTTTGGAGGTTCAATCCCACGTGTCGCAAGGCTCGTGTATATTATAGGTTTTAGCTGCTCTATTTTGTATCTGAGGGGAATTTTCCACGAGGGGAGTTATCCAAGAGGGAATACGCTTGTTTTTTTTCTCTTTAGGTTGGTGTTTCTGTGAATAAAAAGAATAATAGCCTTAGTGGGGATTAATGCCGTGCATTTATTGTGTACTTAAATCATTAGGAAAAATATGCCCCAAGAATACAGCAAACTAAAATTTTTAGCTTACCAAAAAATGAATTAGCATACCAAAAACGAAGAGTTGATATAATAGACACATTAACACCAAGTTGGATTAAAGAATATCAAGTTGGCTTTGGCATATTGAATCAAATGCTTTTGAAACATCCAGTGCACAAAAATTAACCTTAAAACCATTTTATGCGCCTCAAGCAATAGCGAAGCTAGAGCACGATGAGCATGTTGGCATCCTGTATACGGCTTGAGGCCAAACTAATCTATCTATATATATATAAAAATAAGTTGTCTGTGTGTGTGTGTGTCGAGTGACGTCATGTTTGTGTGTCGACTGACGTCATGAAGTTAGTTGTCGTCATTTTTGTTGTGACTATGACGTCATTAAAGGTATTTAAGACATTCGTTCACGAAAAAATGTTTAATTGTAAAATGACTGAAGAACCTACAAATCCACCTGGACAGCGAGAGTTAAAACATATCAAAACTGAAAATGATAGCGATGATGATTGAGTTTGGGATTTTGACTTGAATAAGGTCATCAATGCCTACCAGATTTAAGTTAAAAAAGACAAAGGTTTTGCGATATGTACTTCATAGTGACGCTGAAAAATAAAGAAGAAAAAGACTCTTTTGAGCATCTTCATCAGCTTTTGCCATTGTAAGTTCATCAGTCATTTTAAACTTAAACATTAATAGATTTCTACGTGAACATATATGTCTTAAA